>NC_090227.1:8358789-8438789 GCF_024489055.1 Chanodichthys erythropterus | reverse complement strand
CTGACTTTTTTTTCTCAGAATTGTGAGATATCATACTCACAATTGGAAGTTATAAAGTCAAGAATTGTGAGATAAAAAATACCATTACCTTTTTATTTTTATTTTATGGCAGAAAAAAGCTTTCATAATTATGCGAGCATATGTGAACCAGTTTGTTTATTTTTCCTTAATGTGGTTCAGTCCTTAAATATGGTGCCTCTCAATTTGCAGCGTGTCCTGAGGGTACAGGCGGGTGTTTGAAGAGTACTCTCGGGTTCTCACCCAGAGGTACCCAGACATCCGCATCGAGGGTGAAAACTTCCTGCCACAGCCTTTATACAGGTGTGTTTCTCATGCCTAAGTAATTTTGGATTGTAGACCATACAAATTTATGGTAGTCTGTGACTTTAACTCATAAACTGGTCTTTTTAATTTATTTTTTAGGCACATAGCTTCCTTCCTCTCCGTCTTCAAGTTTGTAGTGATTGGTTTAGTTATCCTGGGCAAGGACCCTTTTACATTTTTCCAAATGGAGGCTCCAGGAATCTGGCTTTGGGCACAAGAGAATAAGGTCAGCGAGGGGCATTTTTTGGAGTGCATATCAATTTCTGTTCATATTCATATCATATTCACTAACAATAGCGTACTTGTGGGATTTCCCTGCCTCTGCTTTTGATATCCACCCTCCTGGTCATTCATTATTCATTCTCAGAGAGGAGATGTTTTGTAATTTGTTTAATTTTTTGCCTTTTTATTTTATTTATTTTTTCCTTTTGAACTATTCTAGATTCTTTTTTTTTTTTTTTTTTTTCAGTTTTGGCCAAGTGTGCCATCTTTAAAAACAATTTAAAGTAGCAATAAAACGAAAGTAGCGACAGATATATTCTTCCGTACTTTGACATACATATGAATGTAATCGATTTTAGAAAAAGAAAAATGTTGGGCAGGGACATGGTTCTATGCATTGGTTGTTGATTGGATGTTAAGATGTGGGTGTGGCACTCAAAAGTGAAGCTTGATGAACTAGAGTTTGCACAACAACGATGTGCCAAATATGGAAACATTTTTCCTTTCCGTTTTTCGCATACAGGCCACGATGTTGTCAAAACGATCGCCGTTCACACAGATGTACAAAAATGACTAAAAACGCTGTATTATGCTGCCAGGCCAGTAGTTGGCGATGTCACTTTGTAAAGAAACACCTATAGACTGAACATGTAACAACGTCACTGTTTTCACAAATTTATTTTTGTAGTTTACATGGAGACAATAACGGTATCGTTTTCAAAAGGCCTGAAAATCAGTTGTTTACTATTTTTCATAATTTTAAAATAAATTTGAGTATGAAATTTAGTAATTTGTTAGTGAAAACTTTCAGTGTTCCTGCAGTCTTTTCCCATAAGAACCTTTAAAAACAATGTAATAGAACTAAACTTTTAGTTCTTTAATTGAATGATTGTGAAATCTGTTTGAAAATATTATTTAGGCAGTTCTGTTTGGTAATACTAGTGACTATTACATTAAATTACATTACCCAAGTGAAATGTTGCCTACTACATGTGTTTGTGACCTCAGTTTGTTCTGTTTTTGTAAAGATGTATGCCTGCATGATGGTGTTCTTCCTCAGCAACATGATTGAAAACCAGTGTATGTCCACTGGCGCCTTTGAAATCACACTTAATGGTAGGACTGTGGTTGATTATTGATTAAAAAATACTGCAGCGTAAAGATTTCACACTACATGATCATTTTTACTTTGTGTGTGTGTGTTTATGTGTTCACAGATGTGCCTGTGTGGTCAAAGCTTCAGTCTGGCCACCTGCCCTCTATGCAGCAGCTGGTGCAGATTCTGGAGAATGAGATGAAGCTGAGCGCACACATGGACTCTCTCCCCCACAGACGGGCGTAAAGCTGCAGGAACTGAACAGACTGGCTGTGACTTGTGGGTAGCCTGATGGTTTTTATGCCACCATAAGTAGAGTGGTGCAGTAGGCCAAGCACGGGTTAGCATTTTAGCATTTCCAAAAGTCAATGGTTTTTTAATGGGGTTTTGGTTAAAAGCCTGAAATTAGGTCTGTAGTTAACACAGGCTCAAGATATTTTCACGTTTTATTCTACGACATAAAACACACCAGTAATACCTCAAGTGTCTAAATGGGACTACAGAAGACATTAAATGTCATCACACCGAACCGGTAAACTCATCTACTCAATAGTTTGCCTTCACACGTTTATAATTGGTTCTAGCAAACTATTCCAACTGTTTGTTTTTTTTTAATGAAGACTGAAAGTTGTTAGAAGCTTAATAATGACATTGAAGTCTTGTGACCATGACGTAGTTCGTTTATAGCCTACGTTTAGGTTTTTCTTTCTTCCAATTGTATTTAGGCTTCAAAATTTATAAAAGTGCTCATTTGTGAAAATGATTTGAATGATCACAGAGCTTATTTTTTGCAATAATTCAAAAGCCAATGGAAAAAGCCTATTGGGTTTTTGTCGAGAGAATCAATGTGATGCTAACTTCCAGTTTGAACTACAAAAATACATCATCCCTGCACCACTCTATTAAGATCAAATATCTTTGAATGTGTCATTATGAAAGCTTTTAAAGTCTGTATGAAATTATTATTTTTTTTTTTTATGGAATATTGCAGAATGCATTATAAATTATCCATGCACATAATTTTTTTTTTTTATGAATGTGCCGTCCTAATTTTTAATTAAAATAACTTGCAGCAGCATCTCTTCTATGAGGATGCAACCTGTCACTCGAATGAGATTGCATCAATGGCAAACCACAACTAATCAATCAATTGCCGATGGACAAAATCA
Organism: Chanodichthys erythropterus; assembly: GCF_024489055.1. Lineage (NCBI taxonomy): Eukaryota > Metazoa > Chordata > Actinopteri > Cypriniformes > Xenocyprididae > Chanodichthys > Chanodichthys erythropterus. The sequence goes on along the minus strand of NC_090227.1, from coordinate 8,435,978 downwards.
AGTCCCGCCCTAATTTTCACTCAGATATACGTCACAATAGGGAAGAAAAGACTCTCAACCTCTGTTTCATGCTGACTGTAAAGGGTTAGTTCACCCAAAAATTAAAATTCTGTCATTAATTATTCACCTTCATGTCGTTCCACACCTGTAAGACCTTCAATCATCTTCAAAACACAAATTAAGATATTTTTGATCAAATCAGATGGCGTCCATTGCCAGCAAGATAATTAACACTTTCAGATGTCCAGAAAGCTACTAAAGACGTATTTAAAAAGGTTCATGTGACTACAGTGGTTCAACCTTAACGTTAGGAAGTGACGAGACTATTTTTGTGCGCCAAAAAAAACAAAATAACAACTTTATTCAACAATATCTAGTGATGGGTGATTTCAAAACACTGCTTCATGAAGCTTCGAAGCTTTACGAATCTTTTGTTTTGAATCAGTGGTTCACATCGCGTATCAAACTGCCAAAGTCACGCGCCCCAGTGGTGAACCATTGAAATTTCGAAACACTTATGACATAATGAAGCCTCGTTTACTGAAATCACGTGATTTTGGCACTCCGAACCACTGATTCCAAACAAAAGATTCGTAAAGCTTCGAAGCTTCATGAAGCAGTGTTTTGAAATCACCCATCACTAGATATTGTTGAATAAAGTTGTTATTTTGTTTTTTTGGGCGCACAAAAAGTATTCTCGTCACTTTCTAACACTGAGGTTGAACCACTGTAGTCACATGAACTGTTTAAATACGTCTTTAGTAGCTTCCTGGGCATTGAAAGTGTTAATTGTCTTGCTGGCGATGGAGGCCTCACTGAGCCATCAGATTTTATAGAAAATATCTTAATTTGTGTTCTGAAGATGAACGAAGGTCTTACGAGTGTGGAACGACATGAGGGTGAGTAATTAATGACTGAATTTTCATTTTTGGGTGAACTAACCCTTTAAGAACATTCTGTAAATTCAAAGCTTTCCAGATTGCTAAGAACCTCATACATCACTATTTTTATCTGTTTCCCTCTTTATAACTTTTTCTCCAGGTGTGTGATGTGAGGCCTTGGTGTGTAAGATGGCATTAATGAAGGTTTGCACTGAATGCAGTGTGTCTGCTAGTGCAGGCTGGATGTCCAGTCCCTCTCACTGCTCCATGAGTCTCTCTGTACACACATCCACTCTGCAGTCTTTGACTAAGAATTATGGAGGAAATGGAAAGTTTCATCTGAAAATATTCTGCAGGCGTCGACCAATAACAACACATGCTGTTAAGTGGATCAAATTGATGTTAAATACAGTGTTAACCTGTTTTCGGGTCTGTGCAGTATTACTGAAATCAGTTTTCAAAGCATTTCCAAAGTTTGAAATTCAAACTCTTTGTAATGTGTTGAGAATTACAATTCTGTATTTGATTTTGCCCTCTCATTTGATTTACACTTTCATCTTTTTCATATGATCTTGTGCCAATTTATTCATTCCACTCTGATGTTTATGCAATGTACGTTCTAGACAACGGTATTCATTAAAAAAATATAAAAAGTTCTGTAAATTTATGCAATAACTAAATATGTGCATTGATGCATTTTGATTTTTGATCATATTTAATATTTGTTTATAATCTGTTTTAAATAAAGTCAACCAATGGATGTGTAAACGGTACCTTTTCTTGGGAAACTGGCCTTTCACAAGAGCACGCTCAGTGGCTCGGAACCCAGGTGAAAAAAAGTAAATTTCTATAATGTAAAGTGCTCTATTTTTTCGCACTAATTTTGTACTTAACCCTCTATGGTACGGCGTTGCCTCCAGGCAACATGGTCTATTTTAGTTTGTTTTTAATAAAATAAAGCACAAATTGATTGATCAAGCATATCTCAGGACAGAATAACTCAAATACTAATCAATAAAAGTGCAAAAAAGACCAAAGCATGACCAACAGGGGTCCATTTTGTGTCCTGTTTCAGCACATATCACATGACTCCATATTTTCTCCATTGAAAAGTGTTTTTTCACTTTTTTGTGACCATTTAATCACCCACAAAAAATATGAGTCACCTTCACTGGCAAGTAAAGAAGTATTTTTAAGCAATTTACATTATATATCATCAAATGTTTTAGAGAAAATTACAAAAAACTGTGTTGCCTCAAGGCAACATTGTACCATAATGGAATGGCATATGGCCATACAGGCATAATAGGTTTCGATACAAATGTATCATATTTGTAAGGAAAAGAGTTAGAATTATCTAAATATGTTGGCATATTCACATGATTTTGTAATGCACTTATAAGAATACTAATTCACATACTATATCTGCATATATTATGATCTGCACATTTTCTATAGCACTTCAGAAACGTATAAAACACGTAGCAAAGCCAGTTTATGAGGGTGATGATGAGGAGTTAATGAGGGGTTATTCTGTGATGAGGAAGATGAAAATCATAGTGACAATCCATCAAGGAGATACTGAGGGTGAGAGAGAAGATGGAGATTTAATAATTTAATATAATAACATAAAAATATGATGGTTTGGTAATACTTGCGTTCCACTATGGTACAATGTTGCCTGAGGGCAACAGCTGGATATAAAATGTTACTTTTTATTAAATATGAAACTAAAAACTAGATAAATTTGTTTGTTTAAGTGTCTAGTTAAAGAAATGAATGTTTTCAATAAATATATTTCTTTATGAAAATGCCAAATGTTTAAATTTTTCCATTGTGGTGCAATGTTGCCTCGAGGCAACAAACTTATAAAAAGTAAATAAATTAAAAAATTATGAAAATATTTATTGATTTTGTTAAAGTGTCCAATTTTAAGCAGGAAAAACAACACAAATATTTTTTCCTCATTGATATCATATGGAGTACCATAGAGGGTTTTAATATGCTAAAAATTCTTCTTTAGTGCTTCTTAAGATAATCTTAAGAACATCTAAGTGTACTCAACTGTACAATTTTGAGACACAATGAAATATGAACTAAAATGTGCTTTTAATATACTGTCTCTGTATTAAAAATGTATTTAGTTTCCACTTGTAGTACACTATGGGTTCAAGTGTAAGTGGTAACTAAACACATTTTCTAATTTTCTAAATCTAGTAGAGTATATTAAAAGCAAATTTTAGTTCATATTTCATGGTGTCTCAAAACAGCACAGTTGACTACACTTAGATGTTTGTAATATTGTGTTATTATACTAAAAAAAATCTTCTTTAGTACTTCTTAAGTACAAAATTAGTGCGAGAAAATAGAGCACGTTATAGAAATGTCTTTTTTTCCACCTGGGAATGCGCGGCACTCATCTTTCAGGAAGTTATTTTATTTCTTTCCGTTACTGGAGAAATTTGTGCATTAAGCAGTAATATATTTTAAGCCTATTATATGGTATCCGAAATACTAAAACGATTAAATAAAACGGGTATCTAGTTATCAGGAACGGCTGTGATTGGTTCATCTTAATCAGCGTTGAGAAAAGTAACAGATGTCGCATGAAAAGGGGCTACTAACATCACTGGCTTTTTCGAGGGAGATTGTGTGTGGCTTTTTTATTATTATTAAAATATATTCGTTATATAATGTCACCAATGGTTTGTCATGTAAATCTATTTTAAACCATGCCAGTAAAGCGAATTGTGACCTGTAACTTTTAGGGGAACACAAGATGGCGCGATTGTGATCACATGGGATGCAAGGGAAGTTGTGAAAAGAATACACGTGTTGTGACTGAATCGCGACTAAATGTTTGTTTTGCAGTGAATTTGTAATTTTAAAGTCTTTCAGCAGATGAATCCAGTATTGAAAGTACATTCATGTGCAGGCAGCGCGAGGTAAACGCAACAATGAGGAATAGTTCATTCTGAAGTCTGTGCATTCATGTTACTTTAATATTGTTCCTGCAGTGCACCGAAATTTATTTCGCACGATCACCATGTATTTATTATTATCCTTTTCAGTGCCGATACCAAATGTCTCTATATGCTCTCTAGTGCGAAAGGAAGCACGTTGATAGTCATGTGTTGAGACATCCAGGTGTGTTTTGGAAGAGTAATGGATGGGGATCCAGCAGAGATGAATGTGTCACAGTCATCATCAAGTATGGAAGTAAAGGAGGATGTGACTACCAGAAGTGATAATGAGAATCAGGCAGCAGGAGATGCTCTGGTTGACATCAACTTTTGCGGATCCACCCCTATGTTGTGGAAGGTGTCTGACATGAAAAAGTGCAGATCTGTGGGTGTGATCGGGGCTCTGGTGGGCTCTCTGGCCCGTCAGCCTCGGCAGAACGTGCGGCTGGGCAGACCGCTGGAGCTCCTGCAGGAGGAGGCGCTGCTGCTGGTGGAGACGGGCTCTGCTGCGGCTTCACTGCACACTCAGGTGTCGCTCTCTCAACTGTCTGTCTGTCTGAGTGCTGTAGAAAATATAAATCCTACTACTGTACAAGAGCAGTACATATTTGTTAGGTTAGTTCCCGTTTTGTAATCAGATCCTAGTCATCCTAAAATGTGAGTGTATGTATGTATTATTATTTTCATAAGGATTGTGGAGATGAAGAGATGCATTCAGAAGCTGTGAGGCAGTATGAGGCAGGTCTGGAGAGCAGTTATAAGGAGCAGTGTGCTCTGGCCCTGGAGGACAAGAAGACAGTGCTGAGGAGAATCATCAATGAGAAAGAGAATGGTGAGAGAGTGACTAGAGGAATTATAAATAGGCTAAAGCCAATTTATTTTACTTGTCTCCTCACTATTTGCATATTCAGATTTACTTACTGTAAATATGGTAAATGTTCGAAAGGTATACCATTAATATATAGTTCTGTCATGAAACTCTAGATGGCGCAGGCTGATGGGTTCTGAAAGGAAGATGATGATAATTACAGTGTTAACTACTGGCACAAGCTCACTGGTCGTTGTCACATCTGTAGCCAATGAGCTTGATGCTCACACATTTAAATGGCTAGTTACATTCACTATAGCAGTTTGCAGCATGCTTCAGAGTTCCTCTAAACCCTCCACCTTCCCCAGCTCCACCTGTATAGATCTGCTATGGGTTATTGATGTATGCTATTTGTGCAGCAGCACTATGTCTTACTCGCAGCAGCGTATCGGCGCATGTTTTGGCGATAGCAAGTTCCTGTACTTGCTCTGCAGCAGCAGCAATAATCTACAGCAGCAGCAATTCAGCAGCAGCGTAGCAGATATATTCCGCCAAGACTAAATACATTAACTGACTATTACCATGCTAAAAATCTTCCTAGAGTTGTCATGATAGAAACTTGATTATAATATTGAAGTTTATAAGTTTGTATGACTATACACACTATATTATATTGTTTTTTTTATTTATATTGATTATACTTTTCCTGATCCCACAGGTACAGATGACTCCGGCAATGCAATTAGGGACCGTCTTAATGCATTGGACCAGGCTTTCTGCTTTCCGTTGTCGGCCATGGCGGTCCAGCTCTGTACTGCCCGTGCCGGCTTCAGCCACTGTCCAGAGGAACGCAGTTTCCTTTCCACTGAATGGCCAGTGCCTAGAGATGAACGTTTGAACACTAGATTCTGTGTATACAGGGATCTGAGAAGTAAAGGCTTTTACCTGACCTCTGCAGGGAAGTTTGGAGGAGATTTCCTGGTTTATCCAGGTATGTTTATGATGAAAGCACAGGTCTAATTTTTTATGGAAGCTTCTTTCCACCACAGAAATTGAGAGAAATAAACTGCAAATAGAATTGCAAAACGCTGACTCGCGATTGCGAAATATAAACTGGCAGTTCTGAATTGTGAGATGTATACTTGCAATTACCTTTTTTATTTTATTTTTTTATTTTGTCAGATGTAAATTACGAATTCGGAGAAAAAAGTCAGAATTGCGAGATGTAAACTCGGAATTGTGAGGAATAAAGTCAGAATTGCGAGATGTAAACTCGGAATTATGAGGAAAAAAGTCAGAATTACGTGATGTAAACTTGGAATTATAAGGAATAAAGTTAGAAATGTGAGATGTAAACTCGGAATTGTGAGGAATAAAGTCAGAATTGTTAGATGTAAACTCGGAATTGTGAGGAAAAAAGTCAGAATTACGAGATGCAAACTCAGAATTGAGAGGAAAAAAGTCAGAAATGTGAGATGTAAACTCGGAATTATGAGGAAAAAAGTTAGAAATGTGAGATGTAAACTCAGAATTATGAGGAAAAAAGTCAGAATTACGAGATGTAAACTCGGAATTATGAGGAAAAAAGTCAGAATTTTGAGATGTAAACTCAGAATTATAAGGAATAAAGTTAGAAATGTGAGATGTAAACTCGGAATTGTGAGGAATAAAGTCAGAATTGTGAGATGTAAACTCGGAATTGTGAGGAAAAAAGTCAGAATTACGAGATGTAAACTCGGAATTATGAGGAAAAAAGTCAGTATTACGAGATGTAAACTCGGAATTATGAGGAAAAAAGTCAGTATTACGAGATGTAAACTCAGAATTATGAGGAAAAAAGTCAGAATTACGAGATGTAAAGTAAACTCGGAATTATGAGGAAAAATGTCAGAATTACAAGATGTAAACTCTGAATTAAGAGGGAAAAAGTCAGAATTACGAGATGTAAACTCGGAATTATGAAGATTAAAGTCAGAAATGTGAGATGTAAACTCGGAATTATGTGGAAAAAAGTCAGAATTACGAGATGTAAAGTAAACTCGGAATTATGAGGAAAAAAGTCAGAATTACGAGATGTAAACTCGGAATTATGAGGGAAAAAGTCAGTATTATGAGATGTAAACTCGGAATTATGAGGGAAAAAGTCAGAATTGTGAGATAAAAGTCAGAACTGGGATGTAAATTCGTAATTGTGAGGAAAAGAAATCTGAATTATGAGATGTAAACTTGGAATTGTGAGAAAAAAGTCAGAATTATGCGATGGAAACTTGGAATTGTGCGAGTCATAACTGATGAGGGGGATAAAGTCACAATTGTGAGTGAAAGTTGCAATTTTATTTTGTTTTATTTTTTTTATATTGAAACAAGCTTTCATAATTTTTTCATTGAAGACAGAACACACATATTTTCAGTGCAGCTTAACAGTCTTCATATTGTCTTTTTGCAGGTGATCCTCTGCGTTTCCATGCTCATTTCATTGCATTATGCATCTCCATGGATGAAGAATTACCACTCTGTGATATTCTGTCTATAGCTCGCCTGGGATCTAATGTGAAGAAAACAGTATTGCTTTGCTCTCCACAGAGCCGTAATGAGACTGGAAAGGATGAGAGTGTGGAGGGTGATGTGGTGTATTCATCGCTGCAGTGGAGTTCTATGGTGTAACTACACAAATATAGTTTTTTTTCCATCTATTTTGATAGTGCATAGAAGATGTGGTGATATTGGAAACTAGTGTGCCTTGTGATGTGTATAGTGTGTGTGTGTGTGTGTGTGTGTGTGTGAGAGAGAGATAAATTCTGATGACTGAATTCTATTGGACTCTAAATGTGCATGACCAGCTATGCAGAGGAAGGATATTCCAGTATCATCTAATAAATCTTTAAAATGAAATGAAGGGTTGGAGAGTCTCTTTATTGATAATATTGGTTTCCATTGTAAGTTTAAACCTCAAGCATTTAAATTTACTGAAAAAGTGAGGTGAAAAATGTATGAAATATGAAAAATGTCAAATACTATGAGCCTATTGCATCATTCCTATTATGCAGTACCCGTTGAGATCTAACGTTAGGAAAATAAATTAAAGTTAAAATAGAAAGTAAATATTGAAACAATATATTGTTTTAAATATTTTGATTAAGGAGAAAAAAAACTAATAAACATTTGGAACATCTTGGTAGCACTTTTTACCATAAAATCCCATTAGTTAATGCACTACCACAAACTAACAATAAGCAATACATTTGTTACAGTATTTATCAATATTTATTAATGCAGTTAACAAATGCAACCTAATTTCAAAGTGGTATTTTTTTTTCCATATTCTGCTCGCAACAAAACGGTGAAAATATTTATAATTCAATTCCATGATCATGTAATTTTAATAAAGGACAACTAATATTTACATATTTTAAATGTATTATCAAATGCAATATGGAGACATGATATTTACTGCGTAGTAGGATTGGCCCTGTTAACTCCCATTGAGATAATATTTTTAAGTGCAAAACAATGCCATCTGGCGGTATGATGAGGTCATTAAATGTACATAACAGCTTCTTTTGATGTTGTACACCCACATGGGTGTTATTAGATAACAGAATTCAGATAATGATTTATCATGAAAATAAATTAACAAATAAATTAAATATGGGGGAATGTGAAAAATGCAAAGAGGCAGTGCCAGTGGCGCGTTATGAAGTCTCGCGAGACAAAGACGAAGACAGGGCGAGATCAAGTCGCAGACGGAGGAAGGCAAGAAAAAGAGGAAGATCTTGACAAACTAATAAAACCCATTAAAATGTCGGGACGGTCTGTGCGAGCGGAGACACGCAGCCGTGCAAAAGATGACATCAAAAAAGTGATGGCGGCAATTGAGAGGGTCCGTCGGTGGTAAGTTGCCTGTTCGAAGAGGGAGACAAGTTTCTTTTCTTCTACGTTACAAAAATAAACTTCAGAGTAACGGGGAGAGAGACGTCATTCAGTAACATGACAGACAAGCAAAGCAACCAATGGGCTTCACTGTATACAGCGTGTGGGCGTGGCATAGAAGTGTCAATGAGGATTGTACAAGATGTTGGTGGTCTGTAATGAAGTGATTTTCTATTCGGACTGTCTAAAATTTAAGAATTCGCATTTTTATATGTAAATTTCAACGTATATGCGTGAATCTAACGAAACCTACAAAGAATGTGGGATTAAAAAAATACAAAAATCAATCTTCGCGCATTACTGTACTGAGAATCTGCAAACACAATGACATTTCTAAACGCAATTCTATGGGGAAAATGTGACCTTGGCATGTTTTTGTGAGGTTAACCTGTAAAATGTTTGTCCTCTTAGGGAAAAAAAGTGGGTTACAGTGGGAGACACATCATTACGGATATTCAAATGGGTCCCTGTTACAGAAACTAAACAGGTGTGTGATTCATATCATCTTGAGTGGCTTTCCAGATCCCACATATATATAAATATAGTCTGCATGTTCAAAATGTCTTGTTTCTTTCTCATAGATATACAAGCCTAAAGTGTCAGGTACTGCAGTGAGGGAACTGAAGGGCTTTCCTACAGATGTAGTGTTGGAAAATGCCCGTTCCGTGCTACTGGATTTTCAAGGTAACACAGGTTATGTTTATGTCAGACACAAGGAGGCTTAATATTTCCTCTGTAAACAACTCTGAACATCCTCTATTTAATGTAAGGCATCATTGGGCTGTGCTTCTATACTCTAGTTACTTAAATTACCTAGTACCTAGACCATGTTGTTTGCATACCTATTTTAACATGCTTTTTATGCTGAAGTACTTGAACATTATTTACATATTTCTTCATAATACTGCACATAAATATGTTTTTGACAACATAAACAGATGACAACAGCAATCAGAGTTTCCTATCAGATGCCTATCAGTCTAATACAAAAGTGGACAGCAGCAGCAACTCCAGTCCACAGCATGTGAGTGAGGCGGTGAGCCCTTCCCATCCATCTTACTTCCGTACAGAGGATTCCCAGCCGCCCACCCTGGGACAGGAGAGCATGGAGGGGGAGAGAGGTGAGACAGACCAGTGAAAACACTCAGTAAAAATGATCATTTATCTAATAGAGTGCCCCAGGGATGACACGTTTTTGTAGGCCAACCCGGAAGTTGGCGGCGCACGGGTTCCCTCGACTGAAAGCCTATTCATTTTTCCCATAGACTTTTGGAAAATCGCAGAAAATAAGCTCTGTGTTTAACAAAGGGTTATGACACTTACACGTTTTGTCTATCAAGATAATCTTTACAAGTTAACACAACATTTATAGATTTTGAAGGCTAAATAAAGTGGTCAGATATAAAAGGCTAAGAGTAGGTTATAAACGGACTACAGCACACCATGGTCGCGGATCAACGTCACCACCACCACCAAGCGTCCTCAAACTTTATTTAGAAACATGCTCACTGATTATGATCTGCGCTGTGTATGAATACTTATCCACTTTTTCATGAGAAATGCTGTCCAAATGTCCTGTTTGTCATGATGACGTCTAAAGTCCCCGCCAAAGGAAGTAGTCCCTTTTAGCAATTTGTTAGCAACCGCCGATTTGAAGACACAGTAAAAGTTTAAAAAAATCACAAGTGGGTTATAACTGGTGTGTTTTATGTCATAGATCAAAAGTGAAAGTATTTAGAGGCTTTGTTAACCACAGACCTTATTTCAGGTGATTTAGCAAAAACCCATTCAAAAAACCCATAGACTTTACGGCGTTGGAACCGGAACTCCTAAAATGCTAACTCGCTTCCGGGTTTTGCCTACAAAAACCTATAGACAAAGTAAATAAACGGAATCACCGGGAGTTTGATTGACAAGCGATCTAACCAATCAGAACGCCGCATCCGCCATTTTGTCCGACAAAGCAGCCAGTAGTTAAAGATTAACCTCGGTGGAGTTAAACTTAAAAAATGGTGTTTATTGACGTCTTTCCGCGTTTGAAACAACATTCATTCTCATGTTCATGGACTAATAGGAAGAGATGATCGGTTTTTACGAGCGGTTGAGCTGAGGATCTACAGTAATCTGTCACGACCATGGTCACGACACATTAAAGCGCAACAAAACGTTTTTTATTGTTTGAATTTCTTTAATAACTACACAGTTTGAAAGCTGGGACTTTGTTTAATATCATAAGTAACCTGCTCTGTCTTGTCTGTCGATGTGTGGTCAGTATCCTCTTTGTTCCGCGATGTATTTTTTACTGCGTGTGGAGTGACAGAGCCACGGCTTGTCGGACAAAGCAACAGTAACTAAGGGGGGCAGGGCTCGGCGAAAGGCTAATTGGTATTCAGAGCAAATGCAAATTAGTTTTACAGGTATGTTCCGAATAATATTAAATTTGTTGCTTTTTTTTCACCTACAATATGCTTATTCAAATATATATTTATATTTAATACAATGATATATTTTATTTAAAGGCACAATATGTGAGATATTTGGATTGAAGTATCCAAAAATCACTAGAAGTGTTATTTATTTTGTTGACTTGTGTACATTATGCCAAATGTTTCCAAGAATGTTTAAATCCAGAGAAATAAGCAATTTTAACTAGGACACAGATCATGTCCGTGCGTCGCCTATCAATGACATCATACATGTGTTACCCTCGATTTCCGGTTTTATTTTGTAGAAACCATGAAAACACAGAAGATGCTTTAATATATTATATGTTTTATTAGACAATTGTTCGGTAACATTTATAGACAGAAATCTAATCATAGTTTTATTGTGAATCTCGTTTTCTTGATTAATATAAATATGATCTTGTAATATCGATCTAGTGTGCAACAAGTGTCTCATAGCAAACGCACAGAGTAACGTTATCATTTTCAAAACATTCAAATGTATCAAATATGATAAAACAGCGCTGCATTACCCCACATACTCATGACCGGAAGAAGCGGAAGCGGCGACTGTGGCATAATAAAAGTTCTGCTGCTCTCGAGGCGTGTGTCGCGCTCGTCTCTCTCATTAGCAATTGCTCCAGCGCCCTCGTTTCTACTTGCACAGCACTCAGCCCTGCTACAGTAACATTTATAATCTCATCACTGAACATGATTTCTGCCCGAGTCCCATCGGATTCTTTTCCACCAGCTGTGAGGTGAAGACAACATCTCCCATAATTCCACAATGAATCTCTGCATCATCAAGCTATGCCTTTGTTTTGAATAGGCGACCTCTAGCGGCGAAAATGTACATACTGTGCCTTTAAATACTGATATGTGTAACAATAACACCAATCAGGGTTTTTTTTTTTTTTTGCATGTCTGTATTGAGAATTTGCAATTGTTCTGAAAATAATGCAAAAAAAAAAAAAAAAAAAAATGCTTTAAATTCCTTGCTTTTAATTTTGGGATGAAATAAGACTTGTTCTTGAGATTCACCAAAGTATGTAAAATTATTACATTTGTAGTACATTAATGACTATGCATCCTTCATTTCACATTACATACTAGTATTTTACTTGGCTTTTTATGATCAAACCCCATATTTAGAGGCATCAACGACCAGCAGCGAGGTCACGGATGAGCCCCCGACTCTAATTAAAGAAGATGTGTTGTCTCTCTCTAATCAGGTAACGTCTACTAGTCCTTATATAAATTCTCATAATATGTAGATATCATGCAAAACTGATTTTGCTTTTTTCAAAGCAACATTGTTGAATGCATGCCAGGTGTGACATTACTGTTTTTCATAGGAGGAAGAGGAGGTGATTGGAGCCCCACCACTTAAAAGAGTTTGCACTGAGCAAAACTCGACTCTCAGTTAGCACCATTATGCTGAACTGTACATTTAAGAGACGTTTTACAGCCTGCCAAATGCCTGAAATTCACTTTTGTGATCAAGAAACAAGCTTCAGTTTTTTTTTTTTTTTTTTGTACATAAAAAGATTTTACTTGGGTCTTTTCAGGTATTTTCTTATGAAGGTTTGTATTACATAAAAATAAATTGTTAAAATGCATGTTTCTCAATCTAAATTGAGAAAGACCTTTATCAGTATAATACATGTGACTGCATGGAATGATGATTGGTATGACAAAATGTTTTGTGTTTGCGGCACCCCTAAAGATTGTACAAATAACTTTTTTTTGTGTGGCTTTTTTACTTTGCTTTATTGTAAAAAAATATTAAATGCATGAAGTTTAGGGCAATTTTAAATAACATCTGTTATCTATTTCTTGATTTGTTTATTATTTTTCATTGTACTGCATCTAAATACTGAACTTTTTTGTTTCGTTTAAAAAGGAATGCTTATCTTTTATAAATAGCAAGGTCACCTACAGATTTGTATTTTAAATACAAAAACTTCCACTTTCCATAGTCTTTGAAGTATTTTTCAAATAATAAAGAAATATGTTTGTATGATCCATAAACTGGTAAAAATGTACCTTAAAATAAAACCACTTTGGATTCATTTGATTATTTTCTCTGATGCATCCTTTGCAATGTTGTATGTAGAGATAGAACACAGTCTACATATGAAAATCAGTGCAGTGTACAAGATTCCTAATCATCATAAATCATAATTTTAAAGTGTTAGTTCAAATTCTGTCATTAATTACTCACCCTCACGTTGTTCCACACCCGTAAGACCTTTGTTCATCTTCAGAACACAAATTAAAGATATTTTTGTTGAAATCCGATGGCTCAGTGAGGCCTGCATAGACAGCAATGGTACTTCCTCTCTTAAGATCCATAAAGGTACCAAAACATATTTAAATCAGCTCATGTAAGTACATTGGTTCTGCCTTAATATTATAAAGTGATGAGAATATTTTTTGTGCGCCAAAAACCAAAATAACGACTTTTTAACAGTATCTAATGATGGTCGATTTCAAAACACTGCTTCATTAATCTTTGGAGCTTTATGAATCGAATCAGCGGTTCAGAGCGCTAAAGTCACCTGATTTCAGCTGTCTGGTGGTTTGACACGCGATCCAAATCACTAATTCAACTCAAAAGATTCATAACGCTCCGGAGCAGTGTTTTGAAATCAGCAATCACTAGATATTGTTAAAAAGTCGTTATTTAGTTTTTTTTGGGGCACAAAAAATATTCTCGTCACTTTATAATATTAATATTGAACCACTGTACTCACATGAACTGATTTAAATATGTTTTTAGTACATTAATGGATCTTGAGAGAGGAAATGTCATTGCTGGCTACGCAGGCCTCACTGAGCCATCGTATTTCACCAAAAATATCTTAATTTGTGGTCCGAAGATGAACAAAGGTCTCACGGGTGTAGAACGACATGAGGGTGAGTAATTAATGACATTGTTTTCATTTTTGGGTGAACTAACCCTTTAAGTTTCAATATTGGTTTCAAATAATGATAACATTTTCAATAGAGTGATTAAAGTAAAATTTAGTGTTATTATATGCTTAAGACAATGCTTTATTATTTAATATGTTGCCTTAAAAAAGAATATAAGACGATATAGTACACTGTCTCCACTGCCAAGAGTGGCATTAACATTTTAATCAAGGCCGTCTCTTTAATTGGATCAAAAGTGTCGTGTGCACGCTCTATTGTCTCTATTTAAATTCTCAAACCGTTGCTCCATTCTGCTAAACGCTAGGCATTAGGCTTTATAAAGTATGTTCTTACAAAAAATAAAATAATGCGAAAACCAAATTGCATACTGTCATTTTGAAATTATCTACAAATTTACCACAAACTGACCTCTAGCCACGCTTCCAAACACTCCTTATATATATGATTGGAGGGGTGTTCCTTTGTCAAAAGATGGAGTAGTATAACTGACAGTTCAGGCGACCAATGAAATACCTCATTCGTTGTCGTAGTTTTTTTAGAACCAATAGTTGTAGATGATGGGTGGGACTTATTCTTGCGTCGCTGCTTGCTACCGGGGTAACGGAGTTTTGAGGTTGTACGGAATGTTGCCGGTGTAGCAGGAACTCCCGCCATTTTTCAATCAGCTATAAACCCTGTTGTTTGTTTATGTAAGCAGCACGTCCCTCAAAGCAGTATCTACGCGGTCTATAGTCGCTACGGGAAAGGGATTGGTACGTCGCTTTGGCCTGGAGAATCGTCAGCAACACGGACCTGAGCGGCATAAGAAAGCCCGCCATACCAGCTCTGACGGGCCGCCTTTCGCGCTTCCATCCCCGGCACACAGGAGGAGCTTCCGCTCGCTTCTTACGCTCTTTTCAACCATCTCATCATGACCCCACCGGCTCACCCAAACCAATGGATTTCCCACAGGAGATGTAACTGACCAGTAAAGCCGTTGTTTGGTTTGGTTTTGTTTTCACGCGCTTCATAAAAAGTGAACACAGCAGCGCGCGCTAGCCTAACCTCCATGCTACGCCGCTGAGACGCGCGGATTTCACTCCATATTCAGTTTAAGCTGAGATTGAGCGGCGGGTTAGTTCAGTAGTTCACTTTGCCGACACATCCAGGACCACCGGAGCCCGCACGCGATGGCACCGTTGCTAGGCCGGAAGCCGTACCCGTTGGTTAAGCCGCTGTCGGAGCCGCCGGGCCCAGGAGAGGAGGTGTTCACCATCGAGCACACTAAAGAGGCCTTCAGGAACAAAGAGTATCCTTTCTCGCTGCCTCCACCATCCACTTGCATGCACCGAACATACAAACGCGTGCCCGTAAGAGCCTCGAGCTGTCGTTTCCACGCGGATTCTGAGCGCGTACGAGCACCGTGCGCACATTTAAGCGTTTATTATTGTTTTCATCTCGCGCGCTGCATCTCATTGTAACGCTAACCTGCTAAAGGTGACCATGACGTTTAGCTCATCCACGGTTAAACTTTTAAGGCAGGGCTGAATGCTATATTTGTCTGGTTTTGACTGGTGAAATTCATGTTATTGAGAGGTTGTTGTTGTCCTGTGTGCATTTTAGAGCGAGCTAGTGTTAGCGAGCTAGCTCCAGGACGCACAGTGCTTGTGTGACGTCTGGCTTAACAGTTTCTCATCCAAACTGCCATGACTCAATCTTGTGTAACAGTCGCGCGCTCTCCTTTACGGTTCAGGGATATGCGTGACGTGAGTTTATAGATTGAGACTGTGATAGTTATCTGTATGCTGGGAGTGTGTGGTTATGATTGTATAAATAGTTTCAGCTCGGGCTGCTACTGGAGGGGAAAGAAGTGCGAGTTCGTGTGCAGCTGCTGCGCGAGGTCGTTTGCGCGCGAAATGTTCACCGCACGCCACGTGAATTTAGTCGTGACTGACAAGATGAGTAGAGCTGAACTTCAGGGCTTCAGCTACCGCGGTATTACTATATTAGTCCGTTTGATTTATGCTGTTAAATGCATTTTTGTGTGCTATTTGATGTTTTTGTAAATCTGACTAGATATTTGCTCAAATATAAATCTTTAATTCGGGTAAGAGTGTTTTATTTATAGACCAAATCTGTTATTTGACAGATGTCACTGTAGCAGGTTTCCTGACGAACCACACCTGTTTCTGTAAACAGAATAAAAAATGAATGTGACCCTGACCCGCATGTGTTACGGAATCAGAAAACTAGCCAATCAGAAACTCTCACTGCCTCTCAATCTCTCTTGCGTTCGGCGTTTGTGACATCGGATTGGCTGACCTGTCTATGGAGGGCGGGGCTTCGGGGAGAAGGCCCTAGGATGGAGGGCAGTTTAATTGCTAGCTTATACTAATTGAAAACTGTCTTTCTGACTCGTTTTAGAGTTTTAATCACGTGCTTGAACTTTACACTTGTTTCTGTAGGTCCAGCACCAGAAAATAGTCAATTTACCTGTTTTATGTCCTAGATTTGCCGAATTAGTGTTTGAAACATGTAAGGTTTTGAGGCTCTAGCATTCAGATGATGTGATAGATTAATAGATTCATGAGGTTATATGTTGATTAATAATACAATATTTGGACGTATTGAGATCAGCATCTGCCATTTAGGTTTTGCTTGTCTAATTAAAGGGTTAGTTCTCCCAAAAATGAAAATAATGTAATTAATTACTCACCCTCATGCCATTCCACCCCCGTAAGAACTTCGTTAATCTTCGGAACACAAATTAAGATATTTTTGTTGAAATCTGATGGCTCAGTGAGGCCTCCATAGCCAGCAATGACATTTTCTCTCTCAAGATCCATAAAGGTACTAAACGTATTTAAATCAGTTCATGTGAGTACAGTGGTTCAATATTAATATTATAAAGCGACAAGAATATTTTTGGTGCGCCAAAAAAACAAAATGACTTATTTAGTGATGGCCGATTTCAAAGCACTGCTTCAGGAAGATTCTGAGCATAAGGAATCAGCGTATTCATTCAAAATATTTTCTGCACAAGTTTTTATCTTGCCTCTGAAATTGTTTTACTCTTTCAGAGGGCCTGTAATATCAATTTTTTTCAGGCTCTTCTCTTTTGCTGCCTGTACTTAATTGCAAATTTACATATGAAAATGTTCAGGCAGGGTCTGCTGCTGCTGGCCCTTTAATTATTGAGCTGCTGTGCTGCATGCATTATTTATGAACGAGTCTCTCTCATAGAGAACGGATGGCAGTGCTGACACCGCTTGATCAGCTCTGCTTTAGAAGTGAATGCTGCTTGAGACTTCAGAAGTTCCAGAAGAGCTGGAAGTGATGTAATGTTGAAGTGTGTTTGTCCTTAACCCTTTTGTTCAGAGAGTATGAAGCCCGACTGCGCAGGTATGGAGAGCGGATATGGACATGCAAAAGCACTGGCAGCAGCCAGCTCACACATAAGGAGGCTTGGGAAGAGGAACAGGAGGTCACGGAGCTGTAAGTAATAAAAACGAGTGCATGCATGAATGAACTCGGAGCATCATTCAGTCATTGGTCCTCCACTAATTCAGTCCTTCTCAAAATCTTTTTTTTCTGGATTTAGTATTTATCTATATTTGGAGATTATCTGGGCATTTTTGGCTGTCTTTAAATATGTAGTGAGCTGCCATTGGCACCTCACATTTGTTATCTGAGGCAGAAATGCTGACTAGGTAAGCAGCTCATTGGGTTTAAAGGATTAGTTGACTTCAGAATGAAAATTTCCTGATAATTTACTCACCCCCGTGTCATCCAAGATGTTTGTGTCTTTTGTCCGACAAAAAAAAAAAACGTAAACGTCCAAATTGCAGTTTCAGTGCAGCTTCAAAGAGCTCTACACGATCCCAAATGAGGAAAAGTGGTCTTATCTAGTGAAACGATCAGTCAATTTCTAAAATAAAAATGTATATACTTTTTAACCACAAATGCTCATTTTGTACTAGCTTTGCGATTATGTAATCACGTTGGAAAGGGCACGTGTGACGTAGGCGGAAGAGCCGACCCAGTGTCTACAAAGCAAACGTGCAAAGACTAAGTCAAATGGCCTTTACAAAAAAAAGGTAAAACAACTATGTTGGACGATTTTGAAGTTGGAGGAGATGGAGATGAGATGGAGATTTTCACCCTACCATGGTACTTCCGCCTACGTCACCCGTCACCTTTCCAAAGCAATTACGTAATGTGTGCCGCTGTTTCAGATCATGGAACACCTGGAAATATTGTAACTTTAAATTGTGATTTCCAGGCTTAGAAGTGTCATAGAAATCTTTCATTTAAGAAAGTAATTGGAGAATTGATTGAGCAGACAGTTTGAACCGATTCACAGAAATGTATCTTACCAATTCTTAACTCTATTCAAAAATGCCTGTACTTGGCTCTAAAATATTTTAATGACTTAAAATTGTTACTTAAAAATGACTTAATGTTAATCAGGAATTGTTAAAGGCACGGACAGAAATTCATTGGGTGTTGCATCCCTTTATTTTCCAGCATGTCTGCTGTATATAGCAGAAAACTTGTAAAGTGAACCATTGACTGGCTTTTGTGTCGAGGGAGTGTCATATGACCATGCCTCTGCTACTTCATTGGTGCCCTTGTGCTGTCTCCACCCGCCCCCCCCCCCCCCCCACACACACACCCCTTCTAATAAGAGAATGTGTTATTGATTGAATTTTCAGCAGAAGTGTAGAGAAATGCTCTGCTTCTGATCTGCTCATCTGACATTCATTCAGAGTTCTGTATTAGTTTGTGTATGTGAGAGAGAGAGAGAAAGCAGTTTAGTCTCGTAAGCTGCTTATGTGACCAGACACGCTTACATTCACAAGAGTTTGCAGTACAGACCATATAGAGTGTTATGCTGCTTTAATGGTCAACATGTTTTGGAAGCTATTTTTACTGTTGATTCTTCAGTCCCCTGTTTCTCATCTCCCTCTGCTGGCCACGAAGAGTATGAAGTTGTTTTGTTTTCAAATGAGCATCACTGGTTTTAACACACATCCTCCCCAAATAAATCCATAAGGCATTATCCTAAACTACTTTCAAATGACAACAGGGGCCTTTACAAGGTTTTTATTACATAATCTTTTATTTCATTAAGTAAAATTTCATAAAATTAAATCAAGGTGGTGCTGTTTAGCTTTTAGTCCATATCTGTTAGTTAAATCAAGGAGGTTGACACAGTTCACTTTTAGCACAGTCTTTTTCTTCAAGTGGGAAAGTGTCGATGACATCATCACCTGACATAAAATAAAGTTTTTGACCCATTTAACCTTGTGTTCTGATAAATAGGGTTGTCATGACACCAACATTTTAGATGCATTTCAGTGAAACTTCACAATTCTGATACCACAGCAAAAACTTCTAGCCAAACTAATATAAAGTTCAAACATTAAAGACCAATAAAC
This sequence comes from Chanodichthys erythropterus, assembly GCF_024489055.1. Taxonomy (NCBI): domain Eukaryota; kingdom Metazoa; phylum Chordata; class Actinopteri; order Cypriniformes; family Xenocyprididae; genus Chanodichthys; species Chanodichthys erythropterus. The sequence continues at coordinate 8,416,595 of NC_090227.1, read as the reverse complement.
CATCAGTAATAAAATAAGAAAAAATAAACAAACTTCAAGAAGTAGCACTAATGAATACAATAAAACAAAGATCCAATAAACTGTGCTTTATGTTTTCGGTTAGGTTCAACAGTAGTATTCAGGTAGGAAATTGAGCCAGTGACAAAAACTGTTGAAAAGCTGCTGAACTACCATAGTGCGATGCATCGTTGAACAAATCAACTAGCTAGTCACGACAGTTTCCCGAAACCGTATTGTCACAAACTTGTCATTCAACCACGTTGGTGAATGACATCATGCGGGTGGTGCCTAATAACTTCTTTAAATGAATCCATTTGAGATCGAATTGATGCTAGAATTTCTGCTATAAATGACGGACATGGCATTAGATGACTAATTCTCATTTTCCTCAGTTATTTTGCTTTTATTTGCAGATTGAATCAAATGTTTCTGACGTACTAGAGCACGTACGCACATGCGCACTCTCCAAAAACGGAGCTTTAAATCTCTTGACAAACTAAAATATTCGAAATAAAATATATACATTGTACTTAATGTCAGCTTGCTTATTCCGCTAAAGATAACGATTTATTAAGTCCCCATGTCATTAAAAACAAGAAACTATGCTTCTAACCACAGCTTGAGAGAGATCGTTCCAACCACACAAGTTTGCGATGCAGTTTGCGAATGTTCATTTGAACAATGGTTTCGGGAAACACCAAATCGTTAAACCATGTAAGTAACGACGGAACTTGATGTTAGTTGGCTAACGATGCTTTTGGGAAGCGCACCCCTGAGTGTCTTTCACTCTGGCCATCAGACGGTCCTCCTTATTGTCAAGTTCTGCACTGGTTATCAATACAAAGTTGCAAATCATGAATTTGAAGGGCTGTCAAATCATTTAAAAATGTCAATACAGGCAGGAGAATTTCTCATCAAATTTTGTGGCAAATTTTCACAAAGTTTGCAAGTTATGTTGAGTGAATGATTTGTTTACTTATGTTACCATATTAAATGGGTTCATATTTTGCAGGCTTCAAGAGGAGTATCCAGTGTGGTTTGAGAAACCCGTTTTGGAGATTGTGCACCATAACACAGTATCTCTCGATAAGCTTGTGGATCTGGTCTGGGTGGAGATTCTCACCAAGTATGCTGTGGGCGAGGAGTGCGACTTCTTGGTATGAACATGGATTTAATATTTTGACCCTTGTATGTAGGGTGGGACTTTTGTCCATTGGAATTTGTCTATTTCTGTGAAAAATTGGGTTTTGTGCAAATTTATTTTCTGCCATTCTCCTTCTCTTCTGTTCCCTTTTTATGGATGTGAAATGATAATTCTGTCGCTCTCCCCTTAAGGTTGGCAAGGATAAGAGTTTGCGTGTCAAAGTGGTAAAGATTCATCCGCTTGAGAATCCTCCGGAAGAAAATGTGGAGAAAAAGATGGAAGGAGCTTGTGATTCTCCATCCAGTGATAAAGAGAATGCCAGTCAGGAGAACCTGAAGAAGGAGCCTCAGTCCAAAGAGGAGGAGAGCAGGAGAGAGAGTCTCTGTAAGACTTATCTGCTCTTCATATTAATTCATGATGTCTTTCAGTATATTCAAAAATACAAAATAATATTCTGACCAGGAATTGTATTAGTTTATAATGCTATTTTTGTCACTAATTACTGCTATATACATTAAACCCTGAATAAACCAGGGTGAATTAAAAATTGAATAGCAATACTTTTTGCATGAATTTTATTTTTTCTGTAGCTGATAGGGCCCGTCGCTCACCAAGAAAACTCCCAACCAGTATGAAAGAAGAAAAGAAGAAATGGGTCATGCCCAAATTTCTGCCCCACAAGTATGACGTCAAACTTCTCAATGAGGACAAAGTAATCAGCGACGTCCCCGTAGACAGCCTGTTCAGAACGGAGCGGCCTCCCAACAAAGAAATCATGCGCTACTTCATCAGACACTATGCTCTGAGGTTAGGCTCAGGAGAGAGCGCCCCCTGGGTGGTGGAGGACGAGTTGGTGAAAAAATTCAACCTGCCGAGCAAATTCAGTGACTTTTTACTCGACCCTCACAAGGTGGGATGCATGTATGATATGCTTTAGAAAGAAGTGTTTTCATAAATTATTATATTAAATTTTTCTTTCTGTTTAGTTTCTAGCAGAAAATCCATCTACTAAGAGGAAAAGCATGAGTTCACCGGAAGGTAAACCCAGTAAGAAGCTGAAGACTGGAGAGACGGGAACAGACAGTGAGGGAGTAAACGTAAAAGGGGAAAAGAAGAAAAAGAAAAAAGACTCCCAGAACATACCTCTCAGCCCAACCCTCTGGTGTCATGTGCAGGTATGTTTGAGTTTTTTTTTTTTAATATAAATGTAATTTTTAATTTTTTTTGAAGGCAAGTTATTTTAGAACATATCATCTTATTTCCATGGGGATGTTTCATGATTGTCTCATGACACAACGCAGCCACAATAGTGCTGTATGACAGATGTATCGCTCTTATTTTGTTTACAAATAATTTACAAACTTGTTAGCTATGTCATCAACTACCTGAAATCTACCCGCCATGTTAGTTTGCACATGGCCTGTCACTATCAATTATTTTGGTAATCGAGTAATCAGTAGATTTATATCGTATATTTTTTGTGGTAATAAAAATAGACCCAAACAAAGACCTAAGCCTATAAAATGACTTAAAATACATATATAATGACAATGAGGCAATAATATTTGTAGCAGTAATCCGGTAAGTCTGTGCACTGGGAATATTTTTTTTTTTTTTTTTTCAAATTAGGTAGCGCTAAATTTACATAACACATGCAATGAACGTGGCCAACTGGATATAGTGCAGCATAGTTTGACTGACAGAACTGTTAAACAAAGACAGTAAACTTGTGAAGATGGAGAATGGGAGCTTGGACGTTCAGGCGCTGGTGTTCTCAGCACTGTCGAAATAAAATCTTCAGACACATTGTCTGAACTAAAACTTGTCAGCTGATCCCAATAATTTAAAAAAGGCAAATATCGACCACTACTATGAAAATAATCTAATGTTAGAGTTTGTGTTAATTTACATTAGAGCTTGCGTGCTGAATATTTCATGTCTGATACAACCACATACTCATTTGTGTCAATTTGTACTAGAGTTTCATGATTCTGAATAAATTGAGTATCTTGATGTTTTTTTTTTTTTTTGTTTAAAATGGAGATCAAGATTCTGAATGGACAACTTAACAAAAATGTAATTTACTAGAAATTTTGACAGTTAAATGCAGTGTATTTAAAAAGCATTTATTTGAATTATTTGTTTTGAACGACTCACTTGAATGATTCAATGACAAATGCGTTTTTTTTTTTTTTTTTTTTACAATTACTTGTACACGTACTGTTGCAGCCGTTGCTACAATGTAGACGAATTTAGAGTTCTCTGCATGCATTTTGTGGTACTAATGTTAACGACTAATCGATCAATAATGGATTGATAATATTTCTGAAAAATCCCTACTAGTTGCTTTGGAACAGCTTTTATACCATCCTTTTGTCTATGAGATGACTGAAGTACATCTTATATTTTTTTTTAATGGGACTGCCAGTTTGAGTTATGTGTATTTATTAATATTTGTATATATTTGAATAATTTTTTCATATTTTCTTTTGTTCAGCTGAAGAAAGTTAATGGATCACCTTTAAAAATGAAAAACTCAGGTACATCCAAGAAATCTGATGGGGAAAACATCCTCAGCACCCCAAAAACGAACAAAAAACACGGAGACAAAAAATCCACTGATCCCAGAAAGAGCCGCAAGAGTGGAGTCACCAAAACTCCCAATGGCCAGAAGCTCTCCAAAAAGGATGAGAAAAGCACTGGAAGCACCAAGAAACCCAAAATGAAGCAGATGACCCTTTTGGATCTTGCTAAAAGCCCACCTGCTCCAGTTAGCCCAAAAAAGCGAGGGCGAAGTTCGAGTACTGGCTCCGCTAAGCTGGGAAAACCGTTTCCGCCCATGGCCTTGCATCTCCTTCGGTTTTACAAGGAGAATAAAGGCAAAGAAGACAAGAAGACCGCTCTGTCCACATTGGTGTCCAAGGCAGCAAAAACGCTGTCCGCAGAGGATCGTGGAAGACTTCCTGAGGAGCTGAAAGAGCTGGTGCAGAAGCGCTGGGAAATTCTTGAGCAAAAACGCCGATGGGCCCTCATGACCGAGGAGGAGAAACAGGATGTTCTGCGTCAGAAGCGCCAGGAAGTCAAGCAGAAGCTGCGTGAGAAAGCCAAAGAGCGTAGAGAGAAGGAGATGCAGATGAGGCGAGAGATGTCGCGCCGTTATGAAGACCAGGAGCTCGAAGGCAAGAGCTTGCCAACATTTCGTTTGTTCGACATGCCCGAGGGGCTTCCCAACGCCCTCTTTGGTGACATAGCCATGGTAGTGGAGTTCCTTCACTGCTACTCCAGCCTCCTGATGCCTGATGACCAGTATCCCATCACCTCCATCGCTCTAATGGAGGCTGTAGCTGGAGACAAGGCAGGTTTTCTCTACTTGAACCGTGTACTGGTGGTTCTGCTGCAAACGCTTCTGCAAGATGAGCTGGCGGAAGGTTACAGTGAACTGGACATGCCGTTATCCGAGATTCCTCTCACGATGCACTCCGTATCCGAGCTGGTGCGCCTGTGTTTGCGGCCATCGGATGCACATGAGGAGGAGAGTGCCCGTGGCTCAGATGGCTGGCAGCCTGGAGGGGGCTACGACGAAGTGGTGAGCAGCGAGTTCTTGGAAAAGCTTGAGACATCAGAGGTGTTTGAACTGACCCCTCAGGAGAAGGTCAGCCTGCTGGTGGCGCTGTCTCATCGTATCCTCATGACCTATTCGGTGGAGGATCATGTGGAGGCCATGCAGCAGCGATCAGCTGAGCTGTGGAAGGAGCGGCTCGCTACGCTCAAAGAAGTGAATGAACGTAAGAGGGCAGAGAAGCAAAAACGGAAAGAGCAGATGGAGGCAAAAACCGATGGCAATGGAGATGTTCTAATGAGAGCAGATAGGAGGAAGGATTCAAACGTGAAAAAAGAGACGCCTAAGGTCCCCCCAAAAGTGGAGCCAGAGCCGGAGGACATGATTAGCACAGTGAAAAGCAGACGCTTGATGTCCATTCAGGCCAAGAAGGAAAAGGAAGAACAGGAACGGCAAAACAAAGGTAAGAGATGAGTAAAAAAGAAAAATGAGAGTGTCAGAAATTAGGTTAAAAAGATGAGGATGAAGAGTGATATTCCAGAAACCTGTAAAGAGTGAGGGGGAAAAAAATAAGTTTAAAGGATTAATTCACTTTCAAATGAAAATTAGCCCAAGCTTTACTCACCCTCAAGCCATCCTAGGTGTATATGACTTTCTTCTTTCTGATGAACACAATCAAAGAAATTTTAAACAAGTTAAGAAGTCAAATATCTAGCTTCCGCCAGAACGCCTTCCGTATTCAAATTACGGAAAAACGTTGAATAGGGAAGGTGTAGGACATACAACGTAAGCTTTTTGAAGAATACGGAAGGTGGTCTGGCAGAAGCGCTTGCAATGCAAGCATTGCAAAAAAGTTTTTTTTTGTTGTTTTTTTTTTTTGGTCAATCGTTTCGCTAGATAAGAGCCTTACTCCTCGTCTGGTATCATTTAAAGCCCTTTGAAGCTGCACTGAAACTGTAATTTTGACCTTCAACTGTTTGGGGTCCGTTAAAGTCCACTATAAGGAGAATAATCCTGGAATGTTTTCATCAAAAACCTTTAATTTCTTTTCGACTGAAGAAAGAAAGACATGAACATCTTGGATGACATGGGGGTGAGTAAATTATCAGGAAATTTTAATTTGAAAGTGAACTAATCCTTTGAGAGAATAATGAAATAAAACCAGTAGCAAACAAAAGAGGAAAGTAAGGGTGTGTTCACGATTGAAGTTTGGTTCTGTTTCGTCCGGACCACAAAAAGAAAACGACACATTTAGTCCTGGTTCACTTAGCGTTCACACTGTCATTCAAAAAAAAAAAAAAAAAGTTTTGCGACAGAACTTAACAAATATCCAAAACACCGCTGAGTTCTGGGCTAAATGTGCTTGTTGTTGTGTACATATGATGGTATTTTTGGGGAGAATGATACATATGATGGTATTTATCGAAGAGATTATAAAATGTGTAAAGGAGTCAAAACACTGGCAGGAATCCCTCTGTTGCACACAAATGAAGATCTGCTGTGATGAGACGTCATTTTTGACTCTTGTTCTGGACTTAATGGACAACATAGCTCCTATGACTGGAAAAAACAAGTATGCTTGTGCATTCTGTCCTATTTAAGGTCGCATCTTGTGACATTACATCCTGTTTTTTGTTAATTTAGATGTCTTTGGTCCATGTTGCATTTATATTTCGGTCGAACTGCAGCAGAGTTTGATTGGAAGAGGACAGAGACCCATCTTTTCAGAGGTCTTGGTCTGCTTGTTTAGTGCGTACCAGGGTTAGGATCAGGGTTCAGAATAGGGTAAATAAAAAGAGCAACATGTTAAATGTGAAATGGATGCTTTTTTAGGTCCAGTTTTATTAACCAACTGTCTGCAAACCCCCTAGAGCTTTATGATGGTACCACAGGGGTTTCATGTCATGATGGAAAATATATTAAATAATTACAAATTTAAAATGTATCATGTCTGTATCCCTTGCAGAGCGTATGGAGAAGGAAGCAGAGGAGGAGCGAATAAGGAGGCAGAAAGCTGCAGCAGAGAAAGCCTTCCAGGATGCTGTCACTAAAGCAAAGCTGGTGATGAGGAAAACACCGCTGGGTACTGACCGCAATCACAACCGGTATTGGCTGTTCTCTGATGTGGTTCCTGGGCTGTATATTGAAAAGGGGTGGGTTCATGAGAGTATAGACTACACGTTCACTCTTCCTCCTGAAGAGGAGCCGGTGTCGACAGAGGAAGATGAAGAGGTGAAGGAAGAGGTGAAGAAAGAGGAGGAGACAGAAGGTTAGTCTTCCTGTGCACATTCTAAATACTTTATTGTAAACGTGTTAATGACCAGACTTCTTGGTATAATTTAAATATTAGCCGCATAAAACCTAATAGACTATGTTTTCTGTTAGATCATCTGTTCACAGAAACCACAGATTTCTTGGTTTTTGGTACAAACTTCTACTTAACCATTGTATTCAATACAATCCATGTAAAATGATGGTTTGTCTGTTTGGGGTAGAAAAAAAAATCACAGATCAAATATATAAATGTATAATTTACAGAATAATGTTACTTACATTGAAGGCAGTATGTTTGAAATTGTCTGTTTCTTGCCTTCTCAGATGGAGAGAAAGAGGATGAGGGTAGCATAGTCAGCACTTCTAATGAAAATGGCCAGCAGGGGGCACCAGTGCCAGAGACTTGTATTGAGACCACTGTGCCCAAACAAGGCCAAAACCTCTGGTAAGTGTTCTTGCAAATTCCCAGCTGTATCGTTGATGTCTGGGAAATCAGCCTTTAAGTAATTTTTGTATGCATTGCTTGAGAGGAAAGGCTTCCAAGAAGAAAAAGGTCTAAAATGAGCTAAAATGAATTTTTAATAAAGATATACAGTTATGCAAAGTTAAACATTAATTAAGACATGGCATGACATATGTCAGGATATCAGCATTGGGCGGCAAAACAAATGCTTGTTCTTAAATTGTTTTCCCAGGTTTGTGTGTGATACACCAAAAGACCTTGATGAACTAATAGAGAGTCTTCACTCTCAGGGAGTAAGAGAGAGCGAACTCAAACTCAGACTGCAGGTCAAGTGAGTGTATATATACACACACGCACACATCTCCTTCCTCCTGTAAGCAACATTTTCACAACTTGCTTTCAATCCCAGTAAAAATGGATGACTTCAGATGTTTTGTTTGTTTCTTTTATATATATATATATATATATATATATAGTTACCAGGAAATCTTGCATTCCATCCATCTGACGAAAAAAGGTAACCCAGGCCTAAAGATCTGCGATGGATACCAGGAGCTGCTTAAATTCTTGCGTACTGACATTATCGAGGTAGCCTCTCGTCTGCAGAAAGGAGGCCTGGGATACATGGAGGACACTTCTGAGTTTGAGGAGAGGGTGAGAAACCTTAAGAGCATGTAGCGAGGGTGGAACCATTACCATCCCAAAAACCAAGATTTTGTTCAATGTTCTGCCCAGCCGGGATATCTCCACCACTTTGAACCTTCCTGACCCCTCACTTGTGTTTTCAGGTGCAGAACTTGGAGAAACTGCAGGATTTTGGAGAGTGTGTGATCACCCTGCAAGAGAGCGTGATCAAGAAGTTCCTGCAGGGCTTCATGGCACCCAAACAGAAGAAGAAAAAGAAGACTGGTGGAGAGGAGAGTACGACAGCAGAGGAGGTGGATGATCAGAAGAGATTGGCTGAAGAGGCCAGGGTGAGTGTGCTCGTGCTCAATAGGGTTTCCTGATACTTCATTTCGGTAATTGATTTCATGATTCTCAATAACATAGCAAAATATATACAAAACGATTTCTTATATTTAAAAAGTTAAAAACATTGCAGTCGTTGATTGAAGCACATCGAAATCAAGGAAAAAGAAACAAATTCCATGCATTAGAACCAATAAAAATAGAATAAGATATTGTGAAATTACAAATTAAAATATTTATTCTATATATATTTTAAATGTAATTCTATTCCTGTGATGACAAAGCAAAATTTCAATTTTCAGCATCATGTTACTTGATTTCCATTATTAGAATGAGTTCTAAAGGATCATGATACATTATTACATTAATAATGGAAAGTTGAGGGGGAAAAAAACAGCATTTAATTTTTATTTCAGTCACTTTTAAGCAATTTAATCCTTGCTGAATAAAATGAATTTCACACAAAAATTAAAATCACCCTCGTGTCATTCCAATTCCATAAGACTTTCATTGATCTTCAGAACACAAATGAAGATGTATTATTGAAATCTGAGAGATCTCGGTCCCTCCATTGACAGCTACGCAACTGACACTTTGATTCTTCAAAAAAAATTCATAAAGAGATCGTAAAAATAATCCATAATAATCGAGTGGTTTAGTCCAAATGTTTTGGAGACACTCTATCTTTATGTGATGAACAGGTTAAAGTTAAGCTTTTATTCACATATAAACATTCATCAACTCACACTTGAGATATGTTAAACGGAAGCTCAAGCATGTTTGCTTGACATGCGAGAATCAATGAGGTTCATTTTCGTGTTACGCAGCACATTTGAGCTTCCACAAGAAACCATGAGGTTTGTTCTCGCGCATCAAAGCATGTACGGTTGAGCTTATATGTTTGTTCATCAATGATTATATGTTTATAAAAGTTTAAATTTGATCTGAATTTTGAACTAAACCGCTCCATCTCTTTATGAACTTATTGAAGCGACAAAGTGATAGTTGCGTAGACTGTCAATCTCGAAGATGAATGAAATTCTTACTGGTTTATTATGACATGAGGGTGAGTTATTGGCAGTTTGTTAATTTTTGGGTGAACTAACCTGTAGTGTTTAAAAGTAGTGTATGTATTGTAGTGTATGTGCATGTATATAATGTTCAAACTACACTAAACTTGTGCATATCGAATTTCTAGGTAGCCACGGCGGTGGAGAAGTGGAAGACTGCTGTCCGTGAAGCTCAGACTTTTTCTCGCATGCATGTGCTGCTCGGCATGCTGGACGCCTGCATCAAGTGGGACATGTCTGCGGAGAACGCTCGCTGTAAAGTGTGCCGCAGGAAAGGTGAGACATCTGTAGATCAAATGGTGTGAAGTGTAATTTTATATATTAAATACAGTGGCAAAAGTTTGGACTAAGTCATCAAAGCTATGAATTGACCTATTACAATGTGAATTATGTAGTTATCAAAAAATGTTAAACATTTCGGCATTTTCAAAGTTGCCATTAGATTCCAGCTCTGGACATCCTCTCAACCCACTTTAGGAGCTGCATCCTAGGATGCTTTTTAAATGGTATTAAATGAGTTCACGTGTGCTTTTGCTTCTCTATCCAGTCTAATTCATCTAACATTATGATTTAGATCCATTTTAGTTTTATATTATATTATGTTCATATTGGTCTGCAAAACTAATTTCAAGTGTACCCAACATTTTTAAAGGTACTGTTCAGGTACTTAGAATGTGGTGACCCACCATAGTTTCATAATGAAAATAAACACTTCTCATAATAGCATAAAAATTGTGACGTTGTGTTTTCCGCCATTGCTTTGGCAAAGCATTGAAATCGCACAAAAAAACAATGATTTGAAGTATATAGTCTGATGGGTTCAGCTACATGTGTGGTTCATGATCCAGTGCTTTGTGCCGTGAGTTTAACACTGATTTGGGAACGCAGTGTGCGCCAGTTATGCTTTTTCATTCACAGAATGACACAATGGTGTCATTATTAAGTATTGTAATGTTGCTACTGTAAAGTAAAATTTAATATAACACTTTTTTTCAAATTAATAAATTATTTATATATATTTTTTTTTTTACAGTGCAGTCAGGATTACTCTTACAACTAAAAAAAATGTACAAGACTTTTTTTTTTTATTGTTATTTGTTTAATTTGATAGCTCATTTTATTCATTTAACTAAAATGTACAAAATTTTAGGGGGTGCACCCCTAAAAGAAAGTTCAAGGTCTTCCTGCCATAGTCTCACAAAAACCTGTGGGAAACACTACTGTATGTGAAACAAATGACCTTCAAACTCACACAGCCAAAGGGAATTTGACTTCACACCTTTAGAGTATGAATTGGAAAAACACAAGGGACTGAATGACCAAAGAGAATGTCTAAGATTTAAACAGCACCTGTTGCTGTAATGTGAGCTGCACACAAGAGCAAGTACTGCATGGAAACAGGAAGATTTAATATGTAATTGATCTGGTTTATGAATGTCTTTCTCTGTAGGAGAGGATGATAAGTTGATTCTGTGTGATGAGTGTAATAAAGCCTTCCACCTGTTCTGTCTGCGGCCGGCATTATACCGTATACCGGCGGGTGAATGGCTCTGCCCAGCTTGTCAGCCAACCACTGCCCGACGCAGCTCCAGGGGCAGGTAAGCACTAGAATTTACACACTTTGCAATGTGTGTGTAGTATTGTTTTTTTTTTTTTTCTTTCTTTTAGCGTCACCACTGTTAATAAGCTCTAGTCGTGCAGGGTTTGCTGAAATGTCTTTGAAGAATTTGTTTGAAAGTTTGTTTTCTCTGTTAAAATGAACATGAGTATCAGCCAAACATAGCTTTATTTTCTATGCTCAAAGTTTCTCATAAATAATTTACACAACTACGCATGTGCAGAAACTATAATGAGGACACTGAGGAAGATGAGGATTCAGAGGAGGAAGATGAAGAAGACTCTGAGGAGGACGAATCAGAAGAAGAACACAGGGACACGGGCCACAGCTGTGAGTGTCACTGAGAGCTTTGAGAACCAATACAAAGTAATGATTTAATGCTTCATGAATTTGTATTGATGTTCTCATACTTTTTTTTTTTTTTTCTCATTAATATTTTGGGGAAAAGGAGATGAACTACCTTGTCTATCAAATGTACTGTAGCATCATGTCATGCTCAAGTTCTTGAAACTTTGTCTTTTAAGTATGGGCACAAACTCTAGTTTTGTCTGTGTTTGGTTGTCACAGTGAGGCCTAGGAAAAAGGTAAAGACGTCTTTAAAGCCCAAAGTGCAGAGTAAACAACCACAGAAGAAGCATTCGCCTCCTAGTGCCAGATCTGCTTCCAGGCCAGATCCCAAACCTGCTCTCAGATCTGCTTCTAAACCAGATCCCAAACCTTCTAAACCAGATCCTAAACCTTCTAAACCAGATCCTAAACCTTCTCCCAAGCCTGCTTCCAAACAATCACCTAAATCACGACCCGCACCGATCAACCCCGCTGACATCGATGAGCTGGTGAGTAAAACGAAACATGTGGAAGTGAGGTCTATGTTCAATATTGTTCCCATGTGCAACATTTTACTGTTTGTAGTAAATTTTAGTTAACTGTACTGTGTAGATCTTGAAAATTGTTAAATTTTTGAAGGCAACTGATTTACAAATGCTTTGCAGATGGGTTCAGCTGAATCATTAAAAAGTACTGGTGAAAAAGAACAATTTGTTCGTTAAACATAATACGGGGTGTGTTGAGGCAAAAAAAAAAAACAGTGCAAGTATATGCACATTAAGAATTAGTCACTATACCAATATAGCCATATGAATGTCTATGAACATGAAAGCACCATATTCTTAAGTGTTTTTGATCTTGCGCAGGTCCGACAGAGCTCTAAGCCAATATCGAAGAAACAAGCTGTTGAGTTGGAGAAATGTGAGGAGATCCTTCAGAAGCTCATGAAATACCGCTACAGCTGGCCCTTTAGGTACACCCTTACAAATATTCTAAAGACATTATCTGTGATTAACAAATCTAATTGTGTATTAAGACAGTCACAATGAATCATATTGTCATAACTTTTTAATAGACTTATACTTGTAGGTAAATAGCTAATATTTACCTTTATAAACTGCAACTGTTTTCATTTATTCTTTTTTTTTTAGGTGGTAGCTGGTATAGGCTTTTATATTATCGTTAACGTAACCCTACATATATCTATACTCGCATTGTTTCAGAGCAGCTTTACAAAGAATCACATTATGAATGTTTATCTTCATATCTAATATCTTATATCCCTATTAATTGCATTTAGCAGATTGGAGCTGGGCGATAATTTAACTTACATTTTGCGTATGCTGTGTAGTGTGTATATATATATCGCCATATGCGAGTATACTATACGCATTTGTTGGACGTACTTTTATATTCAACTTTATATAAAGAAGTAGGAGATATGTATTAGGGGTGAATAGGTTCTCGGTAAAAAAAAATCGAACCGTTCAGTTCTCCATCCATGGTTCGGCACGTGCTTACTCCGCGGTTCATCCCGAAACCTGACGACGCATCTATAATATGGTTTGTTGAAAACAACAATGTGTAAACAGGCAGACGGATTCAGCTAACGTGTGTTTTTGTCCATGGATACGCATTCTGGCTTCCCAATACGTTACAACAGCGATGATCCAAAAGAACATGCACAAAACAGTCGTTGTTAGCAAAGAAAATTTCAATGATGTGCCGAATACTCTATGACCAGTCATTTACGCCGTCGTCACCCGGGTGTGAGACATGAACAGCTCACATTGCTATCAGTGTTTAAACTAAACTCATTTTAACCTTGCCAATTTAAACAGTCAACGGTAAGACGCAAAAGAAAACTCGAGAGCGCTGTAAGATTTGTGTGTGTACTTATCTGAAGCGCATGCGTAAAGCTGTGTCACAGTGCTCAAATACTCTCGTGCAAATTCTCTTTCAGGTCTGGCATCTGAATGGACAGATTCACACAAAATTGAGACAGACAATGCATGTGTCAGTATCAGTGTACTGGATCTTTGAATTATGTTTTAAAGGGATAGGAGTAAGGAGGGACAGTAATATTTTTGCTGTGTTTTAATGTTAATCAAACAACATAAGTTGAAGAAATTACTCATTAGTCTTGACTTAGAAGCTTTTGGAACTTCAATAATGTTTAATCTTTAATTTAATCAAAGAAGTTTGTGCAGTGTTACTTTATATTTGTTTTCATTCAATTTCTGTACCTGAAAGCTGTTAGATAGCTGAAAAACCTGTAAAGCATTATTTTATTTGTATCTTAGCTCTCATGTATTTATTGGTGCTGTTTCTTGTAGTTAGATTATTTGTTTTCATTTTCTTTTTTATTTGACAATTAGCTTTTTTTTATTATTATTATTTTTTTATGGAACATAGCACATACTGACCATACCGATGCATACCAAAACCGTGATACAAACCGAACCATGAGTAATCTGAACCGTTGCACCCCTAATATGTATGTATGTGTGTGTATATATATATATATATATAAGCAATTTGGCATATTGACAAGCCTAATTACTATTTAGTGATATGCATCATTTACCTGTGGCAGTGATACATATGACAAGGTTCAAAATGAATCATCCTGGGTCTCATTTATAAAACTGCGCGTAGGATCCCTACTAAAAGTGTACGTACGCGCAAAAGCTAGATTCTGCGTACGCACAAAAAAAAATCAGATTTATAAAACCATGCGTACGTCAGCGGAATGCGATCCCAGTCAGCGGAGGATTGTGCGTACGTGCATTTCCACTCTGTCTCCTCCCCGAAATAACCATATATGGAGCTTACGACGCCTAGTTTTACTATGCATAACCTCATCTGCATATCATTTCCATACACGTTCCCAACCACGTGACACCATGGTTAACACTGTCAAAGGTACAAGACATTGGAAAATATTAGATATGGCCTATAAATGCCATTTGTGCCACACATTATATTGATAAAGATCATCCAATATCCTCTTTGTTTTAGAATAAATATATCAAAATATCCATAAAAATAAAATTGTATAAATACTTCAGATAAAGGTTTTAGGATAGAGATGATTCATTAATTTCCACTGGCCAGATAGTATTTTAATAGTTTTAAACAATTCAAATTTGTGCAGTTTTGCTGATGAGGTGAACATATCTTTTAGGAAGTTTATAGGCTATTTTTACTGGAAACAGATCGGACTACTTATTTATTGCAGTGTAAATACAATTGTCTGACTCAGCGCGTCACTGACAAAGTATTTTAAAAAGAAAACATGCAAATCTTACCGTTTTCCTCAAAATATATCCTTCAAATGGTAATAGTTTGAAGATCCTTCACACGACATCAACACCTCCTGCTGCTGTGGCTGTACAGTAAGATATTATCATTTGACCTATTCAAACTGGACAACGGACTGTTTGACCACCGAATCCAGCAGTGTCTTCCATAATATCTAAGTTAAGTGTTCATCACTGATCGTCATTCTCGAAAAAATATTTTGTCATAACATCTGCAGTTTAGTTTAAAGAGGAACTATTGTGCTCCCAGCGCTCCTCGCTGTCATAAAACAGCGTGTCACTGGAAAAGTGATCGAAAGTAGCACATCTACTATCTCAATTCATATCACTTTGTCTCCAGAATGTGCGTACGCACGGCTCAAAGTTTGCTTAAAGGTGCGCACATTCTCCCGTCAAGTTTGTTTTTATAAATCCCAACCTTTGCGCGGGAACTGGCGTACGCACGCTTCCAGCCCCGTTTTGTGCGTACGCACGCTTTATAAATGAGACCCCTGGCCCACACCAAAGCAGTTTAATGGAGGAGTTAATTGAAAGTAGATGTGGCATAACACATTCCTGTGCTTTCTCTTCTCCTCATCCAGGGAACCTGTGTCCGCTGAAGAGGCAGAGGATTATCAGGATATCATCAGCAACCCGATGGACTTCGCCACCATGCAGGACAAGTTCAAATCCTCCCAGTACCACAGCGCTAGTGATTTCCTCGAGGACTTGAAACTCATCTTCTCAAATGCAGAGGAATACAATCAGCCTGAAAGCAACGTCCTGACCTGCATGGCACGCACAGAGCAGGCATTTGTCGAACTCCTGCAGAAGAGCCTCCCTGGGGTCGGCTATCTGCGCCGCCGAACGCGCAAACGCCCAGCCACTCCCTCTGAAGAGGATGACGACGAAGAAGAGGTCAAGGCAAGGAAGAAGATACAGAATGGGAAGCAAAGAGCCACATCCAGACAGAAGGAAGATGAGGAAGTTTCGGGACGGAGGAAGGCCAGACAGAGCAACAGACAACGGAACCAAGCTGACAGTGAAAGCGAGGAGGAGGAGGAGGAGGATGATGATGACGACGAGGAAGAGGAGACTGTGAGAAGGAAGAGCAAGCGGACGAGTCGGAAAGATTATCGAGAGCAGGAAAGCGACAATGAGAGGGACAGCAGGAGAACTGGATTGAGACGGACACCACGAGGTGTGACGGACGACAAGGACGAGGCCAGCAGCGACGAGGACTCGGGCGGCCAGCGGCATTCCAAGAGGTTCAAACGCTCATGAAGACCTGGGTGCTTTGTGATCTTTGTATTTGTTTTCGTACCACCTCCTTATTAATCAGAAACGGGAAACGGGCCACCCCATACCCGCTGCATATCGGACAGAACCCTTTTTCACCCCGATGTAGATGTTTCTGTTTATTTTACTTTTTGGAAGTTTTTATGTTAATATTGGAGAAAACTGATTTATATTTGTAAGTTGATTAATAATGGTGACACTTGGTTTTTCAAACTAAAGATTTGCATTGAAAATGAGATGTCATCTCTTTGAGCTCTTAAGACTTTTTTTTTTTCATTTGATATTTGACCTAAAAAGCAAAAGTAAAAAAAAAAAAAAGTAAAAAAAGAACCCCCCCCCCCCCATATCCCCAAAAAATTGTAATTAGGTTGCAAATACCACCCAAGCCAGGTCTCATTTTGATGACTTGGGAGGTTCCTCTGCAGAAGCTGACCTGTAAATGTTATAAAGTGGTCCAGAATGAAACCCTGAATCTGTAGACCTTCATGCAGATTTTCAAATGAATTAACTGGTGACCGTCCAGAACTAGGCTCTTTCAATGAAACTGATTTGTTTTCTGTCTCATGAGAGCTGTTTAATTGGCACTAAACCCCCATGGTGGTATGACGATGATCTAAAAGTCTTTATTTTTTGAATGTGCCACCAATTGTTACTTTTCTTTAGTCATTTATTATTTTGGCTGTTTTACAATAAAAACTGTCATCCTTAAGTTTGGTTAAACTACTTCTGTTTTTGAAAAGCACGAGATCACTGATTCTGTTTATTAGCCTATTGGCATCTAGTGATTCCTGCAAAGCCTCATGCTGCTCTTATTCCCTGGAAACCAGTAGGTGGCACTCTACTACAGTGGTCTTCTAAAGAAAAGGTCCCCTTGGTGTTAAACTGACGTTTGAATGTTATATTCCCCCTAAAAATCTTTGCGGCGATGAACTGAACCTGAAATCAAGATGGTAAAATCAGATGTGAATGTTGTTTCTGGAGACACTCAAGTGAAATTCTAGTATCTAATGGGCACAGATTGGTTCAGTGTATGAGTATATAATCTATTCATCAGAAGTACCATAATTGTCTTTCCTTTTATATTACTATGTAAATAATAAGCTCTGACTTTATTTTGGTTTTTGATCGTAGCCACGGAAGTTAAAATAGGTATGTTTGTTCATAGCAGATGTGCTGCTCAGGGCTCTATTCTGGAATTTAAAAAAAAAACAACTAATTTTTAATGGAGATTTCTGCTTTAAATTCCCCCCATCTGGATTAGGCTCAATTTAATCTTCAGAAGCAAGGTCACATAATTTACGTCTTGATTTCTTTGTTCTTTGGGTTTGACATCACTATTTCTTTGTATACTTTTTTTTTTTTTTTTTTTGTAACTTAACAGCATATTAACCATCGAATGGCCTGTTGTTTTCAAGATCCATGAGTAAAACATGGACTGAAACTGTGGTATGTACCCCTAAGATTCTCAGGCTTGGAAAGCAAGTTGTCTCACGGGTGTAAATGCTTTCTTTCAGTTACTAGGTGGCTTTCAGGAGGTACTAGTGGTGGTCAAAGCCGTTTTCATATGTATTTATAGCTCCAGGACCTGGTAGGGAAACTAAACTTTAAGGACATCCTTACCCTTTTTTGCACCCACAGATTTCCTAAGACTTCATTCATTCATTCAGGTTTTTTTATTTTTTTTAAAGACCCCTTCAGAATCACTGCCAGCTGTAAAATCTTGTGTTATATAAAAGAAAGGGGCAGGGAGGGAGGGCCTGGTAGTTTTTGGGGACCCTCTTTTGTGTAATTTCTTTACTTTTTAATAAAACATTGTACAATGTCCAAGATTTGTCATGGTCTCTTATACCCTGTTTTTTTTTTTTTTTCTCACCTGAGACTTAAAAATATTGATATAACTTCATAGTTGGGCTTTGTTTCAAAATCTGTGATTTAAGGCATCATGGTTGTGCTTTCAACAAGGTTATTCCCGTTATGATGCGGTTTAAGATACCTAATTTTTGCTGAATTTTAAAGTAGCATCCTACATATTTTGTGATAACCAAATCATTTGCAGTAGACTCGGTAGAAAGAGATTCATACAAAATGTTGGATGAGTTGAGATAAAGGCTGTGTCTGAAATTGCATACTCTCTTGAAGTAGGTACTTGTAAGAAGTACTTGCTTTGAGTGCTAAAAAAAGTGTATATTTTATATAGTATGAATGTAATCTGGATGTGCTACATTCGCCATGTTATCATGTGACCTACCAGCGTCAGTTGTCGCTTCACACTTTTATTGACAAATCCTTTCCTGTGGCCTCATGGGATTGTATATTGTCCATCAGATGTGCACTTCAGAATGTCACCAGTAGTAGGTCATCCACATACTTTTTGCCTACTCTTTTTAAGTACTGTGAATTTGAACACACTCATACTGGTTTTCACCTACTACATAGTAGTGAAGTATTCGATTTCCGACAGCCATATTGATTATAAAGTTACTTAGTTCCTACGAAACAAGTTTTTTTTTTTTTTTTTTTTTGTGTTGTGAAAATTAAATGTAACAGGTTCTAAATCTTTTCTATGCCCCTTCCCTTGCTAACTTCCCTCTGTCTTGTTCACTTGGATGTACGTCAATACGCTGCACGAGTGCCCACAATTGGTGGAACCCTTGCGATGGGTTTAAATGGAACACCCTAAGGCTAGGTTCAGACTGTTAGTCCACATCTGATTTTTTTGCATATACACTGTAAAAAAAATCCCGCTGTTTCTACGGAAAAATACTGGCAGCTGTGGTTACCAGAACAATACTGTAAAAATTACATCAAACCGTAAACATACTTACGGAGTTAAATGTGAATTTTACATTTTAAATATGTATATTTAACATTGGATTTCAGTACACTAAAAAAAAATCCCAGTAAAATTTACGGTAAAATAACATATTTCATTAACTGATATAATGTTAATTTACCAACCTAATGAAGTACTAATATCTGTTTTGTACCTTTATAATACACTGACAGTCACCAAACACAGTGGTGATAAGGGTCTCATGATGAATCAAAGTTCATCACAAGCAGATTTTCCACAAGCTGAGGAGGACAACACTAACATATAGAAGGTCATTCACACACACTAAACACCATCGTGGTAACATGCATGCATTTTTAAAAATGCAATAAACATTCATTTAACAACATTAAACAAATAAATAAATAATTTAACATTATTACATAAAACCCTAATGTACATAACTGATTAGAAAAAAATTAGAAAAACTAAGAAGAAACTGTTATTTCAACAAAAATATATCAAATGTGAAGTGTCATGCAGGGAATTGTGGGAATGTCAATTTACGGTTTTTCACTGTAAATTTTACAATGAATTATTTTTCACTTTCAAAAACTGAATTTAACGGTATTTTACTGTAAAATTACATTAAATGTACCATTAGATCTATTACAGTTATTCACCGTACATAGTACGGAAACTTTCTGTAAACCAATTAACAGTTTTTCACCGCAGCATTTTTACAGTCTTTTACTGTTAAAATCACGGCAATTTTTTACAGTGTACAATTAAAATCAGATCAGATTTAGAACTGCATGGCACATGAAATGTGATTTTATTTACAAATCCATTTCAAGCTACAGATTTTGCATGGTTTATGTGACTTTCGCACATAAAACTTAAACATCGGATGTTCTAGAAAAAATGCTGAAAATCGCTGCAGAAACAAGGTTACAGTATTATGTAAAATAGTGAGTGTACAACTTGTATACATGTAAATTTGCTGTCCCCTCAAAATAACTCAACACACAGCCATTAATGTCTAAACCGCTGGCCACAAAAGTGAGTACACCCCTAAGTGTCAATATTTTGTGTGGCCATTATTTCCCAGCACTGCCTTAACCCTCTTGGGCATGGAGTTCACCAGAGCTTCACGGGTTGCCACTGGAGTCCTCTTCCACTCCTCCATGACGACATCACGGAGATGGTGGATGTTATAGATCTTGTGCTCCTCCACCTTCCATTTGAGGATGCCCCACAGATGCTCAATGGGGTTTAGGTCTGGAGACATGATTGGCCAGTCCATCACCTTTACCCTCAGCTTCTTTAGCAAGGCAGTGGTCATCTTGGAGGTGTATTTGGGGTTATCATGTTGGAATACTGCCCTGCAGCCCAGTCTCCGAAGGGAGGGGATCATGCTCTGTTGGCATTCATGGTTCCCTTAATGAACTGTAGCTCCCCAGTGCCGGCAGCACTCATGCAGACCAAGACCATGACACTCCCACCACCATGCTTGACTGTAGGCAAGACACACTTGTCATTGTACACCTGGTTGCCGCCCACCACACACGCTTGACACCATCTGAACCAAATAAGTTTATCTTAGTCTCATCAGACCACAGGACATGGTTCCAGTAATCCATGTCCATAGTCTGCTTGTCTTCAGCAAACTGTTTGTGGGCTTTCTTGTGCATCATCCTTAGAAGAGGCTTCCTTCTGGGATGACAGCCATGCAGACCAATTTGATGCAGTGTGTGGCGTATGGTCTGAGCACTCATACCTCTATTCCCTAAACACAACCTTGGGATATGATGTTGATTCTTTGGTCGATTATGGCGAGGCCTGTTCTGAGTGGAACCTGTCCTGTTAAACCGCTGAATGGTCTTGCCCACCATGCTGCATCTCAGGGTCTTGGCAATCTTCTTATAGCCTACGCCATCTTTATGTAGAGCAACAATTCTTTTTTTCAGATCCTCAGAGAGTTCTTTGCCATGAGGTGCCATGTTGATCTTCCAGTAAATAGTATGAGAGAGTGAGAGCGAGAACACCAAATTTAACACACCTACTCCCCATTCACATCTGAGACCTTGTAACACTAACGAGTCACATGATACCAGGGAGAGAAAATGGCTAATTGGGCCATTTTGGACATTTTCACTCAGGGGTGTACTCACTTTTGTGGCCAGCGGTTTAGTAATTAATGGCTGTGTTGAGTTATTTTGAGGGGACAGCAAATTTACACTGTTCTACAAGCTGTATACTCACTACTTTACATTGTAGCAAAGTTTCATTTCTTCAGTTTTGTCACATGAAAAGGTATAATAAAATATTTACAAAATTTGAGGGGTGTACTCACTTCTGTGGGATACTGTATGTTGTTGCAAGTGCCAGACGAGCAGAAAATGACAATTTAACAGGACATGTTTTGAAACCGGCTGAGACGACAGCATGTTCATACCAGCCTCCTATGTTTCTGCTGCTTCCTCAAAAGATGCAGTAGTCCAGCATGGTGGCTACACATTGTCATGGTGAAAATAAGACAACATCTGTATTGCAAACCCCTCTGTTGTGGTAGTTGTTGTTTTTGGCGTATACCTACCAACGCAACATTATCGCCATAGAAACCAATGCAAATATTCCAGAAAACGAAAGAGTAGCATGGACACAAATCAGATCTGAACAGTTGCAATAAATGTTGACAGTCAATAATTTTAGATCAAATTCTAAATGGATGTACAAAAATTTGGATTTGGACTGACAGTGTAAACGTAGCCTAACCCCCTTGACCACTTGTGAGTAAATTAAGTGCGAGTACTGCAAGTTGCTGTTGTGACATCACAGTTGTGTTGCATTGTGGGCTATGAATCTGCCTGATGTGTACATATGAGTTGACCCAATAAACTTCCCTCGTCCACAAAGTTGAACATACTTCAAAAAGGCGGTGGGGATTCCACAAGGGAAATGCTCAGGAAAGTTTGCGAGTGTTTGTCTAAAAGCCTTGTTGGATGCCTAGATGTGGGCATTGAAATCAAAAGTGGAGGCACATGAACATGAGTTTGCAGGGGCGGAGTTTGAGTGGACTAAAAAAATATCCATGTCATGAAGTAAAATATCTAGCTTCCGCCAGACCGCCTACCATATTCATCTTAAGAAGAAAGTGTAAAACTCTCGCAGTTCAAAAAGGTTACACTACGTCCTATGCCTTCCCTATTCAATTTACGGAAAAAGCTTAATTGATGCGATGCCAGTTTACACCTTCTTTGTAAGTTGAATACGGTCTGGCGGAAGCTAGATATTTTACTTCAACGTTTTTTACACAAACATCACTTTGCTTCAGAAGGCCTTTATTAACCCCCCGGAGCCATGTGGAGTACACATTTATGATGGATGGATGTGGATGGAAGCACTTTCTTTAGCTCATTCTCGTGACCCTTGTTCACTACCATTATAAAGCTCGGATGCATCAGGATATTTATTAATATTTCTCCGATTGTGTTCTTGAGAAAGAAGAAAGTCATATACACCTATGATGGCTTGAGTGTGAATAAAGCTTGGGGTAATTTTCATTTGAAAGTGAACTAATCCTATAAATTGTTAATTTGTCAAATAACACTACTTAAAGCCATATAATAAGTATTTCTAATGCATTATTTATGTTAATGTACAGTTATAGTACATAAAATATCTATTCATTGTTACACTTTTAGAAAGTATAATGCATTAAAACATGACAACCAATTTCAGATATAACAATGAATCTGCAAAAATTATAATGCTTTTTTTAACTGGTTACAATTTTAATTAAAAGATATGCAAAACGTACATCATGAATACTTTTATAATGTATTAACTATACATAAAGCATAAAGTAGTGTTATCAAAATAAAAGGAAGGGATGAATCAATAAGCTCGATAAATTGCATTTAATCCTCACCCTATTCAAGATACTTTAATACTCAAGATTTAGACTTCAGTACAATTTCAGTTTATCAAATATTAGATTTTTTTTTTTTATCTTCAATTATATTGTGTCATTACACTATCAAAATTAGTCAGAGGAGTGTGATTCTTATGATGCGCAGTGTTCCTACAGTGTTTTCTTTAAAGATAGCTCAGCTTTAGCTTTAGATTTATTCTACGGATCGTGGTGAAAGCGCAGCAGTCATAATCTGGAGAGATTTTGTCTTTTATCCCATGAAAGACGTTTGTCTCAGCCGTTTCTGCACTGGCCCCCAGTGCTCCTCCTGTCCACGCGTAATGGGGCCCTGATCATGAAAGGGTGAGAGAGTAAAGAGAGAGGTCCGCCATTCACTCTTTAATTACACACACTGGTGTTTTTGTTGGAAGTCTCGGGTGGCAGAAGGTAATTGCCCTTCCTCACATCGCCGCTCAGCCAGCCTGGCTCCAGACTTTCCACTGAGGACAGAGACTGGGCAAAAACCTGAGATAGAAATGAATATTTGGAGCGCTTGGAAAAAGAACACTGGAGAAGAGAGAATGGAGACACATGCTGGCCTGTTGATTGGATAAAGTGAATGTGTGAATGACAGTAATGCACAAGACAGAAGTAGGTGAGGCTATAGTGCATCCTCTTCAGTTCCTGATTGATTTATGTGTTATGATGATGTAGGTCCTGCTTTATTCTGAGCAGAGAAGCTTGTAGTAACAGTAGGGGTGCAGGAAGTAGGGGTGTTTTCACAGGATTGTAAATGCAAAGCAAATTTTTGTTCATTCATTTTTAGCATTTAGTAATTTATTTGTAATAAACACTTTAGGTGGGCTATTAAAAAAAGTGTTATTTATTTGTTGAATTGTTTTTAAAACATACACGCAAAAATGTGACGTCATATTGTGACCGTTGCAGTGTGCGTAGAAAGAATTCGTCCTCTCTACTTCTGAGCGCAACTCCGCCTTTGGTGTTGTGTAAGGTAGGCAGTGCTGGGGAAAGTTATTCTTAAAGTCCCCCTGAAATCAAAATTTAAGTTTTTTAGCTTTTGGTATGAATATGTTCACCTTAAGGTTATCAATAAGCTGGTGTGTTCCAAAACAATGACAAAATTCGCATTTAAGGAGATATAAGCATTCCAAATTTGTACATCGCACTTCAGTTTCTCGTCAAATCTTCGGTCCAATCAAATGCTCTCTAGAATCTGAAGTCCCGCCTCCTACATTCTTACAGACGCTGAAGCCTCGGCTGAAAACGGCCATTTGCTCACACATTTACTAGTTTCTTCATGGTGAATGGCACATAGTGCACTATATAGAGAAAAGGAACGATTCAGACAGTGTAAATATGCTTTCCTTTGACACGAATTAAGTCACACAGGCAACACAGAGTGAATATGCGGGAGTCGGCAGACTGCGGGGTTGGCTCATGTTGGCAGCGTCTGGGTCCAAAGTTGCCCTGACACACCAAACCGACGCTCGACACCCGACAGCCAAGTAGCACGTCCGTTTTGTGCCTGCACAAGAAGAAATGCCTTTCCGTACCAGCAGGTGGCAACTGAACTGCCAGTCAGAATGATCAGATGGCCTGACTGACCGACGAGCTCCGACGCCGATTCATCTTCGAATCGGCCGAAAAAAAAGAAGAGGACCAACTTCTGGGGGGCTTTGCTTTTATTGCTTTACTCCCTAAAAAAGTAACTAATTGTGTTAGTTACTTTTTATGCAAAGTAATTCAATAGGTTATTTTTGCCTTACTTTTTCTCACCTGGGCTGGGCTTGCTTGTTTGATTTTTAACAACAAAAAAGTTTTTGGCACATATAAAGGCCCTTTCACACAAAAAGTGAAATGAATAAGCCTCAGGTTTAAAGGGATAGTTCACCCAAAATTGAAAATGATGTCATTAATGACTCGTTCCAAACCACAGTTTAAGATATTTTAGATTTAGTCCAAGAGCTTTCTGTCCCTCCATTGAAAATGTATGTACGGTATACTGTCCATGTCCAGAAAGGTAATAAAAACATCATCAAAGTAGTCCATGGGACATCAGAGGGTCAGTTAGAAGTTTTTGAAGCATCAAAAATACATTTTGGTCCAAAAATAACAAAAACTATGACTTTATTCAGCATTGTATTCTCTTCCGGAATCCTTTCTATTGAATTGATTCAATTGAATTGATTCCATTGAATCCTTTCATCTGTCGGTGTTGGTAATGCACTTTTACGTCGTTGTTTTTGGTGATTAGGACATCCGCAACATGCACACTTATGCACCATTTAAAAAAATATAGCAATACCAAAATACAAACAATGTAGAATAGCTTGAATACAGTGTGCGTCTCTCTCAGACTGTAAACGAAGCTCGGGCGCACCGGATAACACGTCAGCAGCGTCTTACATCAGCAGCGTCACTGCGGAGTCGTGAACGCGGATTGACAACAGACCAGGAAGAGAATACAATGCTGAATAAAGTAGTAGTTTTTGTTATTTTTGGACCAAAATGTATTTTTGATGCTTCAACAAATTCTAACTAACCCACTGATGTCACATGGACTACTTTGATGATGTTTTTATTACCTTTCTGGACATGGACAGTATACCGTACATACATTTTCAATGGAGGGACAGAAAGCTCTCGGACTAAATTTAAAATATCTTAAACTGTGTTCCGAAGATGACGAACGTCTTACGGGTTTGGAACGACATGAGGGTGATGTCATTAATTACATAATTTTCATTTTTGGGTGAACTAACCCTTTAAGGAAATGCAACCTCACTGCTGATTTCTCTCAACATGGGAACAGGAGATGTGTCAGTCTATAAATGGGAAAACAAAGTAACTTGCATTACTTTTTTGAAAAAGTAACTCAGATATTTTGAGCTGAGTTACTTTTTCTTAAAGTATCTTAAAGTAATCTGTTACTTCACTAGTTGAAAAAAGTAATCAGATTACTTAACTCGCATTATCCCCTACACTGAAGGTAGGCAGGTTTTTAGTGTTCATTTTTATTTCCTGTCACTGTGCAGGCTTTTATTGTATAAGATGGTGTTCAGATGAATAACACTTAAGGTGTAAATTATGTCCCGTAGACAGGTGCATTGCATTAATATTGTCAAAAATGTGATGTGCTATCAAATGTTCAAGTGTGTGTGCTGTTCTCACTGATACGCTTGTGCTTTATGTATCGAGGTGTTTTATAGACTCAATTGTTTCTTATTCAAATGTGGTTGCACCACCCCCCTAAAAAAAAAAAACAGCACCCCCAAACATAAAAACATCTTCCCACTTTCATGAGAAATGGCTTTTGCATTTTTATTCTTCAGTATCTCAGCATGTCTTTTGTAATATTCTGTTGGGCAGATCAAGGCTAAAATGCCACCAGTAATGACCATGATAGACCTGTTTTTTTTTTTCTCAGGAAACCGTTTCATGTGT
This sequence comes from Chanodichthys erythropterus, assembly GCF_024489055.1. Lineage (NCBI taxonomy): Eukaryota > Metazoa > Chordata > Actinopteri > Cypriniformes > Xenocyprididae > Chanodichthys > Chanodichthys erythropterus. The sequence goes on along the minus strand of NC_090227.1, from coordinate 8,390,416 downwards.
TGTTTGCTCCATAAGGTCGCAGGAGAATGTCACATCATCTTTGAAATTGAGAGATTATCACTCTCTTGTTTTTGCTGCACTGGTCATCCTCCTTTGAAGATCAAACACTTTGTGGTGCTCATCTTTAAAGCTGAAAGAAATAAGCTTGAGCAACTCTAGTCTGAGTGTCTACATCAGGGCCTTTAATGTTGAAATGTTTACACGCAAAACGGCCATTGAAAAGCATGCACGGCACTTCCCACATGTACACCAGTATATGAATATCACTGGGATTTATAAAATAAGCTTTGCACAGATCTGACATATGTAGGGTTTTATGAATATGTAAACTGCTTCTTGTAGGATGAAACCATAGGGATGAAACCTACCCTGGTGAGAATCATATACAGCACATTAATCTAGTGAAAGTAATTAATAGCCATATAGCTTTGAATGAACATATGCATGCAAGTCAGCACTGTATTTGAAATTCTCTTTTTTCCCTTTTGAAAATAAATTGATAGAATGTTCGTCATAAGCCTGTAAAAATAATTTTTTCACTGTAAAAAATCATTTCATCTGAATATTTGCATACTGAAGTGGGCAGCGGTTCCCTTTTGACTCATTATTTGATTAAAAAAAAGTGGATTAAAATGCTAAATATGACATGACATGCACAATGTAACATGATGAGTAGGGATGTGTCCGAAGTTCAGAATTCGGAAAGGCATGGAAAATGAATAACGCATTATATAGAGCCCCTACATAGACATGGCTAGGCTTGCTGCAGTAGTCGGTTACATTACAGTACATCAGATTGCACTTACCCAGTAAAGAGAGTAAGGAGAGATGACTGATAAGACAATGGCGGAGGATTTGGTGCGCAGCCTATCCTGTGCCTTCACCATGTTCCTTTAAAGGGATAGTTCACCCAAAAATGAAAATTTGATGTTTATCTGCTTACCCCCAGGGCATCCAAGATGTAGATGACTTTTTTTCTTCAGTCGAACGCAAATTATGATTTTTAACTGCAACCGCTGCCGTCTGTCAGTCAAATAATAGCAGTGATTGGGAACTTGAACAATAAGAGTCGAAAAAAGCTCGTGACGGCACATTAATGTCCTAAGACACGAAACGATCGGTTTGTGCGAGAAACCGAACAGTATTTATATTAATTTTTTACCTCTAATACACCACTATGTCCAACTTCGTTCAGCTTCCGGTTAGTGAGGTCTGATCGCGTTCTGACAACGAAAGTGATGTCTCGCGCTCATTGAAGTATATGGGCGAGACATCACTTCCGTCTTCAGAACGCGTTTTTTGACCTCACTAACAGGAAGCTGAACGAAGTTGGACATAGTGGTGTATTAGAGGTAAAAATTATATAAATAATGTTCGGTTTCTCGCACAAACTGATCGTTTCGTGTCTTAGGACATTAATGTGTCGTCACGAGCCGCAGGTTTTAATTTTGATTTGTCTAAGCAAGTTTTATTTACTGTTATAGTTGAAGTTCCCATCTACTGCTATTATTTGACTGACAGACGACAGCGGTTACAGTTAAAAATCATAATTTGCGTTCGACTGAAGAAAAAAAGTCACCTACATCTTGGATGCACTGGGGGTAAGCAGATAAACATCACATTTTCATTTTTGGGTGAACTATCCCTTTAAGGGGCTCCGTAGTCTGCTTCATTTCCTTTCCAAACATGGTATTCGGCTTTGGGCACATCCATTGTAATTATGAGGCCTATTGACAACAATGTAACACAGTACTGCTGGTAACACTTACAACATATAACAGTACATGAATAACCATGAACTAATAGTTAATAGTTACTTCAACATGAACTCAAGATTAGTTAAGATATGAACTAATGAAGAGTGATCCTTAACTACGACAGGAGTCATAGGGATTCATGCATGAAAACAGAAGCCTTAACTATGCGTTAATACATGTTTGATAATTAATGCATTAATTAACATTTAGGGTAAACTAAATCAAACAGTCTCTATAAGAAGGAATAATACATATTTGGACTTTGAAATAAATTTAAACAATTTATTATTGTCAGAATTTAAACTACTGACATCAGCAGCTTCATTATAAACATCACTGAAAGGCACAGGATTAGTTTGCCATTATTTTCACTTATCCTCCTTATCAAACATATAAAATACTAAATACACTATTTATCTTAAAAGGTCTTAACATTTTTTGTGATATTCTTTCCTATCAAACTAAACTACTGTGACTTACATCAGTTCCTGAGGAATCGGTTCCCAAAAAAATAACCAAACAGGAAACATGAACTAAGGTCAGGGAGCGTTTGCTGGGATCAGATTCAGAAGTTCACTCTCCATCCAGACGAAGGCCGTGATCATACTGTACCTCCATTCTCTGACTTTTTGAAAAGTCACACAACATCACTTAACTGGGCTGAATACTTATATAGTTGTGTTAGTACATGTGTATTTGATAGTAAGTTAATGATAATCATGAGCTGAATTTGGTAAGTTGTTAACAGTGAGTTAATTATGATTGTGCCCCCTCAAGTAAAGTCATGACATAAGTATACATTAACAAACCATTAGTTGATGTTAGTATATGCTTAGTTAATGAGTTAATTATGATTGTGCCCCCTCAAGTAAAGTCATGACATGATACACATATCACACATCATTAACTAATATATGAATAAACACTATAGAGTGCCATCCTTATTCCTTTACACCCCGGTACAAAAAAAAAAAACTAAAATAAAAAGTATTTGTATTTTACTTTTATTTATATAATTAAACATATATGGACTTGAAAGCAAGCCATAAACATACCTGTAAAGACACACATAAGGCACATTTACATGTAAAATCGCGCGCGTCCACAAGCTAATGCTAATCAAAGCATATACATTTAAACGACAAAAATACAAATACAGTTAATAACTGCACATAACCTCCTGAAAACCCCAATAAAACATACATGTATATATGTCTTTAATTATTAATTCGGCTTACCAAAGCAATCAACATTTATTAGTTTAAAATGCCAGCAACACAACAAACGCGCCAAGAGAAGAGAACACCTAGCGTGCGCCACTAATGAGTGTCCCGCCAGAAACAAACCCTACATACTTTAGTTCCGGGAATAAACTAGGCCTATGTCTATTTAGCTATGACTAAATGTAAATGAACTATAAAAATCAGAAAACAGTTTAGATCAAATTAAATGTATTAGTGGTAGTTAGTCTATTTTCCACATTTGATTAGACAGATCTATGTAATTAATGGCTAAATAATCATGTGCCATTGCAATTATTTGTCACAAAGCTGATTATGATATTACAGTGTAAATTATGACAGTATTAAATCACGTTTAATTCAAATTCAGAGTACTTCTTGTTTACTCTTATGGAGGCTGATTTATTTAGTTTACCCCTAAATGTTAATTAATGCATTAATTAACAAACATGTATTAACGCGTAGTTAAGGTTGCTGTTTTCATGCATGAATCCTTATGACTCCTGTCGTAGTTAAGGATCACTCTTCATTAGTTCATATCTTAACTAATCATGAGTTCATGTTGAAGTAACTATTAATTTATGTATTAGTTCATGGTTATTCATGTACTGTTATTGTAAAGTGTTACCGTACTGTTTAATGTATTCACAGGTTTTTTTAAAGCAGCCAGTACACTAGTATACAGCATACTGCTTAATATCAAAGTCCCTTTAAGACAAGTCATTTCACTCGGCGGCCATCTTTGAAACGCCTCTCGGGCATCCTGGGCATGCCCTATCTCTTTGAATGGGGAAACATCAAATTCTCCAAAACTGTTCGCCAACCGTACAATTACATTTCATATTTGAAATCACCAATGAAATCTGACAACAGCTGTCTTATAAATGTTTTATCCAAAAGCTCGAATAATGACAAAAAACTGTATTTTTAGGCTGGATCAAGCTAATGCGCATGCGCAGACCGTCTCTTCTGCCATGTTTCAGAGGTGCGCGTCTGACTGGTTCTATAGAAACCGGCACTTCTAACGGCTGCTGCAGTGACGCGATGACTTTACCAGTCGGCGATTGGTTCTTATTTAGAAGACGGGACTTATTCCGCCATATTGCGCTTTACACTTTCTCCCATTCAAAACGATACGAGTGACACGTCTTGTGTTATTCTATAGTCTTTGGTAATATGTAGTTGGCTAGTAATACATTTTGAACATAGCCATATATAGCTATATTGTTTATATAATGGTAGTTATATAAACAGAAGGAAGCCTGTCTTACTTGGAAATGTTTGAATTGGGTTTGTTTCTGATGCAGAGCAGCATACTGTTTTAATAGAGATTGGATTAAGCATTGTGTGCATATGCGGCACAGTTGAGAGGGAATTAAAGATGAAGACATCAAAGTGTGTGACAATAGAAAGGAATCTCTACCCACACATACACACAAACACAAAGCAGCTCAAACGAGGCGTTAAAGAAACGGGCAGAAGCGGCTGTCTAGTAGGAGCTGCAGGAAAAAGGAGGATATTTCAGTTGAATTGTAAGACTGTGTAACTGAGACCTTTCAATTCAGGAGTGGGTGTGTGTGTGTTGTTGGGGGGGGGGGGGATTTTTGTGTTCTTTTAAAGGTATTTGTTTACATAGGATAATTTCTTTGGTGAATAGTGTGTTTGAGCCTTTGGCATTCACATGAGTGTGAAGAGGTGAGTGTGTGTTAATATGGAGAAGTAAGGGACCCACAGGCCCATAAAGGAGTCTTTGAATGGCAGAGAGAGCTATAATTCATTACAGATGTGAAGGTAATCATAGCCAGACAGGTCTGGTGGCTGCCACGGCCCAACGACAGGAGACCCAGCCTGGGCACTGCGACAGGACGGCGTGGGTGCGGATACAGGAGCTCAGCAAGGTCAACTTTAATATGGCACCTACAGATTGAAATCAACACAAGATGATTTTTGATCCAGCTACTTTTCTCGCATGAAAGAGAGTTTCTCGTTCAAACTAATATATGAGAGAGGGGGGTCATATCTTAGAGCAAACTGCATACTTTTTTTTTATTTGACCTTAAATTTACAAAGACCCACATCATATGCAGCTGCCTGTGACAGAGATGCATGCGTATTTCCAAGTAAATCATAATTAATATGAGGAAAACGAGGAATGTTCATACAGAATGTTATAATCAAAGTTAACAATGAGCAAATTTCATAAAGATAATACATTTACAAACATCTACCATGTTTCTTTTTATCACCAGTGTTGGAGTAACGCATTACAAGTAACTTGAGTTATGTAATCAGATTACTTTTTCAAGTAACTAGTAAAGTAACGCATTACTTTACAGCTCTCCTGTCCCCATGTTGAAATAAATAATGTGCAGAGGCATTGTGGGCTGTGTGAACATGATGCTAATTGTAGTTCTAGAGTAAATGCGAACATGCATTTACTCATCTCACTGGCACGAAAACATTCAATATTCCTCAAAATGAATAAAAACAGTGAAATGCAATCTCAGAATTTTACGCAAACCTGTAATAATCAAAGGGTTAGTTCACAGAAAAATGAAAATTGTCATTAATTACTCACCCTTATGTCGTTCCACACCCGTAAGACCTTCGTTCATCGTCAGAACACAAATTAAGATATTTTTGATAAAATCCTATGGCTCAGTGAGGCCTCCATTGCCAGCAATAACACTCCCTTTTTCAATGCCCAGAAAGCTACTAAAAACATATTTAAAACAGTTGATGTGACTACAGTGGTTCAAGTTTACAATATTATGAACGAGAATAATTTTTGTGCGCCAAAAATAACAAAATAGCGACTTTATTCAACATCTAGTGATGGGCGATTTCAAAACACTGCTTCATGAAGCTTCAAAGCTTAACGAATCATTTGTTTTGAATCAGTGGTTCGGAGTGTGTATCAAACTGCCGTAAATGACGTAACGAAAACTCCTTTATTGAAATCATGGGATTATTTGCGCTCTGAACCACTGATTCGAAACAAAAGAATTTGTAAAGCTTCGAAGCTTCATGAAGCAGTGTTTTGAAATTGCTCATCTCTAGATGTTGAATAAAGTCGCTATTTTGCTATTTTTAGTAGCTTTCTGGGCATTGAAAAAGGGAGCGTTATTGTTCTCAATGCAGGCCTCACTGAGTCATCGGATTTTATCAAAAATATGTTAATTTGTGTTCCGAAGATGAACGAAGGTCTTACAGGTTTGGAACGACATGAGGGTGAGAAATTAATGTCAGAATTTTTATTTTTGGGTGAACTAACCCTTTAATTCAGTGGTTCCCAAACCTGAGGACCCCTAGCCCAACACATTTTGTATGTTTTTGTATATTTCCCTCATATATTACACCTGATTCAACATGTGCTCATTAGTAGAAACAGCAAGATCTGAAATGGGTGTGTCAGACATACAAAATGTGCAGGGCTGGGGGTCCTCCAGGACAGGTTTGGGAACCACTGCTTTAATTATTACAGGTTTGCATAAAATTCTGAGATTGCATTTGTTTTTATTCATTTTGAGGAATATTAAATGTTTTCGTGCCAGTGAGATGTAACATTTAATTGAAATAAAGATCTTTTATAACATTATAAAAGTCTCAAAACTCTCATATTTGATGTGTGCAAGCTGAATAATGAGCATTATTTCCTTTAAAAAAAATGCCATACTTTTGAACGGTAGGGTATTATATATCAAAGTACCAAAGTACCACATGCAATGTTGGCACATTACCTTTTTATAAGTGCAGGTCAATTTAACACCTTTTCTCACTTACAGAAAACGGGAACTGTGTTTCTGACACAATCAACATCTATGAATCAGTCAATCATCTATGAATGAGCTCTAAAGTCTGTATTAAAGGTGCCCTAGAACTTTTTTTAAAAAGATGTAATATAAGTCTAAGGTGTCCCCTGAATGTGTCTGTGAAGTTTCAGCTCAAAATACCCCATAGATTTTTTTTAATTCATTTTTTTAATTGCCTATTTTGAGGCATCATTATAAATGAGCCGATTCAGGGCTACTGGCCCTTTAATTCTCCTGCTCCACGCCCCAAGAGCTCGTGCTTGCCTTTAACAGTGCATAAACAAAGTTTACACAGCTAACATAACCCTCAAAGTGTTCGTCATGCATACTGCATGCATGCATCGGATTATGTGAGTATTATATACTGTTATATTGTTTACATTGATTCTGAATGGATTTGAGGTTGTGCTCTGTGGCTAACGGCTAATGCTACACTGTCGGAACTGTGTTTATGAATTACACAGACTGCAAGTGTTTAAAAATGAAAATAGTGACGGCTCTTGTCTCCGTGAATACAGTAAGAAACGATAACAACATTTAACAGTACATTAGTAACATGCTAACGAAACATTTAGAAAGACAGTTTACAAATATTACTAAAAATATCATGTTATCATGTATCATGTCAGTTATTATTGCTCCATCTGCCATTTTTCGCTATTGTTCTTGCTTACCTAGTCTGTTGATTCACCTGTGCAGATCCAGACGTTACTGCCTGCTCTTGTCTAATGCCTTTCATAATGTTGGGAACATGGGCTGGCATATGCAAATATTGGTGCGTACACCCCGACTGTTACGGTGTTATGTTGAGATTCACCTGTTCTTCGGAGGTCTTTTAAACAAATGAGATTTATACAAGAAGGAAGAAACAATGGAGTTTGAGACTCACTGTATGTCATTTCCATGTACTGAACTATTGTTATTTGACTATGCCAAGATAAATTAAATTTTTCATTCGAGGGCACCTTTAAACAGACTCCGAGTCTATCTAAGCACACACTGACTGTGTTTCTCTGCCTGAAAGAACCAGTTGAAAACCTCTGCAGGCCCCATTCCGTCTGCGCACACCAACCTTTACCATTCCAACCACACCGGTACCCACCACTTAGTCATACAGAAGCCCACTCACATGAGGCAGCATGGGAAAGACTGCGTTTCATCCCCAAGAGCACTAAATAGCGAGAGAGGTGATGATGGATGGCCTTCCAAATTGGATTTGTAACATTTACACAGCTTCAGCAACCTTAAACGGCCAATGCGGTTCATCTACTATGTCATATACGCACAGTTATGCAATATTAATGATGTGTGCATAATGAATCACATTACTATAGAATGTTAATGCAAAATATGATTCATACCACATCATCGGTCAGTCCTAAAGGAACTGTATTTCTCTGTTAATTTATTTGTGGACAGACATGGAGAAAAGGGAGGAGGGATTGAGACAAAAGAGTTTCTGTGCAAAACCGTGAAGGTGTTCCGCTCGGCCGGGGAAGAAAAAACAAACAGAAGCGAGAAGGAGAAAAGAGGAGGAGAGATGTTATTTCGCACCCTCAGCTGCTCCGGTGTGTGGCCTTGTGAAACCTGTAACTCCCTTTCTGTTCCACACATGGACAGATGCCTTTCGCAAAGTCTCATCTGACACCCATCCTGAAGATAAACACAGACAGGCTCTGCCCTCGCTGAGGGGCATCACTTACACTTTTAATTAAAAACTAACACCCCAAATAAATTGGAGGCCGGACCCCTTAACCTCTGGAAAACACACTTCTTCACAGTGTTAAAATACACACAAAATCCTTCAATCATGTCTCCCACTTTCTATAAATTACAACACGAAGTAAACATCAATGGACATTAGAAGATATGTTGAAATAATCAGTACAACTTACTGAAATGTATCATGTCTATCATGCCGCAGAAGGATGTCAATAAAACAAAATTATAAACGCAACATTTTTGTTTTTGCCCCCATTTTTCATGAGCTGAACTCAAAGATCTAAGACTTTTTCTATGTACACAAAAGGCCTATTTCTCTCAAATATTGTTCGCAAATCTATCAAAATATGTGTCTCCTTTGCCAAGATAATCCTTCCACCTCACAAGTGTGGCATATCAAGATGCTGATTAGACAGCATGATTATTGCACAGGTGTGCCTTAGGCTGGCCACAATAAAAGGCCACTCTAAAATGTGCAGTTTTATCACACAGTCGCAAGTCTTGAGGGAGCGTGCTATTGGCATGCTGACTGCAGGAATGTGAAAGCTGTTGCCTGTGAATCGAATGTTCATTTCTCTACCGTAAGTCGTCTCCAGAATTTGGAGAATTTGGCAGTACAACCGCAGATCATGTGTAACACCAGCCCAGGACCTCCAAATCCAGCATCTTCACCTCCAAGATCATCTGAGACCAGTCACCCAGGCATATGCTGCAACAATCGGTTTGCATAACCAAAGAATTTCTGCACAAACTCTCAGAAACCATCTCAGGGAAGCTCATCTGCATGCTCGTCGTCCTCATCGGGGTCTCGACTTGGAGAATAAAAGGAGGAGCGACTACAGTGAAGGCAAGAGAGGACCAGGCCTGGACTTTATTTTATGTTTTATTATGTTTGTGTGGCCGGCAGACGTCCGCGAGGGTCTGTCGGCATTACTTTCGTTTTGTTTGTTTATTTTGAGATTAAAGTTTTGTTGAATGTTCGCCGGTTCCCGCCTCCTTCTTCCCACATCTACTGACCTCGTTACATTGGTGCCGAAACCCGGGGGGAAGGAGGGACATGCTGTCGGAGAGCCCTCGCTGCTGAGGGGGATCGTGGTGCTGCGGAGTTCGGGCAGCGCGGGAGTGAAGACCGTGAGAGGCTGCCCGAGGCGGTGGTGCTGGAGCATAGTGAAAGGTGGGACGGAGACCCGGATGCCGTGCTCCTGGGACGAGGTGGGGTGGCTGCTGTCCAGGAGGGAGCGGCACCGTGAGGAAGAGCCTCTTGGCAGGCTGAGGACCGAGCGGCAGTGTGTCGGGGAACTGGACCAAGAATTTTTTTCCCCCTCTTTTTCCTCTCTCCCCTCCCTCTGTCGCTCCCGTTGCTTCCGTCTCCTTTCTCTCGTCTCGTCTGTCCTTACCCCCAGGTGCTGCGGCCGCCGAGACAGGCCCCGGGGGGGAGTAGAGCGCAGTCTCGGGAGTACCCCCCGGCCTGCGAGGGGCGATGGGGGTATGTGACGAGCAGGGCGGGCGAGAGCCGTGAGGGAACGACGCGAGGCCGGTGGCGCGAGTGTTAATGAGCATCACCTGGAAGGCGCACCGGCCTATTTTATGTTTTATTATGTTTGTGTGGCCGGCAGACGTCCGCGAGGGTCTGTCGGCATTACTTTCGTTTTGTTTGTTTATTTTGAGATTAAAGTTTTGTTGAATGTTCGCCGGTTCCCGCCTCCTTCTTCCCACATCTACTGACCTCGTTACACTCACATTTGATGGCATCTGGCACTTTGGAGAGGTGTTCTGTGCACGGATGAATCCCGATTTTCACTGTACAGGGCAGATGGCAGACAGCGTGTATGGCATCGTGTAGGTGAGCGGTTTGCTGATGTCAACGTTGTGGATCGAGTGGCCTCATGTTGCAGCATGATAATGCACGGTCCCACGTTGCAAGGATCTGTACACAATTCCTTGAAGTTGAAAACATCCTAGTTCTTGCATGGCCAGCATACTCACCGGACATGTCACCCATTGAGCATGTTTGGGATGCTTTGGGTCGGCATATACAACAGCGTGTTTCAGTTCCTGCCAATATCCAGCAACTTCGCACAGCCATTGAAGAGGAGTGAACCAACATTTCACAGGCCACAATAAACAACCTGATCAACTCTATGCGAAGGAGATGTGTTGCACTGCGTGAGGCAAATGGTGGTCACATCAGATACAGACTGGTTTTCGGACCCCCCCGGTCCCTCCGATACAGAAAAACTGCACATTTTAGAGTGGCCTTTTATTGTGGCCAGCTTAAGGCACACCTGTGCAGTAATCATGCTGTTTTGATATGAGGTGAATGGATTATCTCGGAAAAGGAGAAGTGCTCACTAACACAGATTTGTGAACAATATTTGAGAGAAATAGGCCTTTTGTGTACATAGAAAAAGTCTTAGAACTTTGAGTTCAGCTCATGAAAAATGGGGGCAAAAACAAAAATGTTGCGTTTATAATTTTGTTCAGTGTATGTTTGAATAATCTGTCACAAAAGCACGTTTTTACAGCCACCGTTCAACAAATTATATAGTTAAAATGTATATAAATATCTGTTTTTATTTGAGTGCTGATCATTATATCTAAATTATATAGCTATTGAATTTTAACCTTCTGCCTCTAGCTTGCTTAGTTTGGGACACTTAATATTCAGCAATATTATTGATCTGACTGTATTGACTTTTGTATGAGAACTGAGCAGCACTGGACAATGACATCACTGGTTATTGGTTAAATTAACTAATTTAGTAATTGATGATCTTTACAACAGAACTGAATCAACATTGTACTGACTTCAGCAGCTGAAATGCATCATTTTCCTGTTATCACTGTAAAGCTGCTTGGAAACAATATCTTATATAAAACACTATATAAATAAAGGTTACTTGACTTGACTTTCAAGGGATAGATCACTCAAAATGAAATTTCTGTCATTATTTACTCACCCTCAAGTCGTCTGCTGAACACAAAATGATGTTTTATTAACAAAGTTTGGGGGGAGCATGTATAAATGATCTATCCAATCAGCATAAGAGGAGGCCTATAAATATGTAGCCAGCTCACCTATGTTCAATTTTTTCTGCATCCCTCCACCACCCCGTCTCCTCACATTCACCTGGTTACTATCCTAACCAAAGATACGGGGGAGTACTCTGGGTTCGTGCCACGTTCCGTGCTCAGACCCCTTCCCCGGACAGCACACCAAATACGCATACTCTTTTACTCTCAATCTAATCATTTGTAAGTGTAAACTTGTGAAAGGAGATATTTTGAAGAATGTCAGTAACCAAACAGTTGATGGACCCAATTAACTTCTATAGTTCCATACTATGGAAGGCAATAGGGTCCATCAACTGTTTAGTTATCCATATTCTTCAAAATATTTTCTTTTGTGTTCAGCAGGTTCTTACAGGTTTGGAACAACTTGAGTTGAGTTAGTTCACCCCAAAATGAAAATTCTGTCATTAATTACTCACCCTCATGTCGGTCCACACCCGTAAGTCCATCTATTTTTGATGAAATCCGAGAGCTCTCTGACTCTGACTCCATTCCCAGCAATTTAATTACCACTTTCAATGCCCAGAAAGGTACTAAAGACATTGTTAAAATACGTGACTACAGTGGTTCAAGCTTAATTTTTTGAAGAGATAAAAATACTTTTTGTGCGCAAAAACAAAATAAAATGTCAGAATGCCGACTCATTATTGGCCAGCTCCTGTGTCAGCATCACATGCATACGTTGTGCTGCTCGCATGTACAGCGGCAGCCAATAGCTGGTGTTCGGATATAGAACCTGGAAGCGCTGCACTGTGTTTACTACATCAAAAGCAATGACAGAGAAGAAATTGTTGAATAAAGTTATTTAACTAAAATAAAGTTATTTTTGTTTTGTTTTTGTGCATAAATTCTCATTGCAAGGTTTAACCACTGTAGTCACATTGGCCACGTACACACTGTAAGTTTCAGGAGTTACAACCGCATTTAAATGCGGGAGTGAATCCCCTAAATTATCATTATGTGTGTACCGAACACGACTCACTCTCGAAAATGCGATGATTGACAGCTTGGAAACCATAGCGACGTTCTGGCGTCTCTCGTGTTTGGTATCCGTTATCGTGACCAAAGTAATATTAAAGTGACAAAACACTCGTTATTTTCAGCAAAACTAAACACACTTACACAGTCGACGGAGGTGTTGGGTGTTGCTTATGCTTGTATAGCCAGTTTCACAAAGCACGCGGCACTCATTCTGTGTTGCCATGGTCACTCACTATAAGCGTTTTTGGGCTTGTAAGCTCGTCTCATAAAGCAAACGGGTTTAAGGAGTTAATAAAGTGAGCAAACATGAATCGTGATTTTCAGCATAAAGCATTTGGATAGGCTTGTGCTTTCTCTGTGATTCGCCGCACATACACGAGAGACACGTGTTACTCCGGTGCACGTAAACGTCATTAACAACTAGTTGTTCAGTTCGGTTCCGTACACAAATTCGGTTGTCACTACCTGTATTTTTCGGGAGTTAATATACGGTTGTAGAATGCAGTTGACACTCCCGTATTTTGCTGAACTGTGTGTGTACGGAACGCGATTAAGCACTAAAAGGTGAATTGACAACCGAATTTAGCTGCAGTGTGTACGTGGCCATTGACTATTTTAACAATGTTTTTAGTAGATTTCTGGGCATTGACAGTGGTAATTAAATTGCTGTCTATAGAGGAGCTCTTGAATTTCATCAAAAATATCTTAATTTGTGTTCAGAAGATGAACGAAGGTCTTATCGTTTTGGAACAACATGGAGTAATCATTTTCATTTCATTCATTTTTGGGTGAAATAACCCTTTAATAGGTTATAGTAGTAATAAACAGTATTCCCTGTATATTTTGTACAGCTTTAGTTACAGAAACAGCTAGGTGTGCATTACACGATTTTAATGCATGGAGCTCGGCTTTGATTTGGGCCAGTGTACAGAGGCCATGTGTGGGGCCCCCATCATATACTGTACATGCACCAGAATATCATAGAGACGTGTATTCACTGAAAAATAATCAGGCAACTTTCTACTCCACAAACATAAATACACACACACTCTCTTTCCCTGATGTCTCACTGTTCCCCTCCTGCGGCATTTATTTTAGTAGCAGATCTCTTGCCACAGCTTTGATTGTGTTACAGGAGAGTGTTTGCGTTTGTTTTGTGTGTGTCTAGCGGCACTGAGACTCTTATACCAGCTGTTAATCCCTTGACCCTATCATACACCCACACACACTCACACACTCTTGGCCCAACGCCGCCTTTATGACACTTGAGACTCCGGCAGAATTCATCTCGTGCTTTGCGGTGGACTTAGTCCGAGTGCTCTCTCAGCATACCACCCCTCTTTCCCCTTTGTGTCCAAACATACACTTTTACAGGATCGCACATGGTTGCGTGCACACACTTGACACCCTCTGTCCCTCCTCCCTCTCTCACACATGCTTACTCTATCAACTGTGATTCAGAGGGCATGATAAAGTTGCTGAAAGAAGACGGAGACTATTATTGCTATGACCCTCTAATGGAGCCAAGCAAAACATAGACCTGGTACAACAGCACTGAATATGTGAAAGCATTGTGCTGCCCATGTTGATGCCTCATTTATGTTCAATGTCTCATGCCATCAAAAATACCACACACCAGCTCTGTTTCAAAACCCACCTGCCTACCTAGACCGCATATTGTTGCATTCAGCAATATACTGCTTTTTAAGTTCTAAATTCTAAAACCATGTCCTAACTACACTCGATATGAAAGATTTCCAGTGAAATCCTTTGTCTGTATACAATGAAAGTGAAAATGTTTAATTCTGCATTCCCAGCAGTTAGATTACCCTAATTACAAGACTTGTAAAAGCAGTTCATTGGCAATTTGGAAATATGTAATTTTATGAACGTTCCCTCTTGACTGTAGTAATGTCGGGTAAAAACAAGCAAGATGTCTGATATTCTGATATGCAATTTTATTATATCCAGTAATAAGTCTCTGTCTCTGTGTTTGCAACGCAAGTCAATGGTCACCAAAACTATTTGGTTACCACCATTGTTGAAAATCTCTTATTTTGTGTTTTGCACAGGTATAGAACAACATGAGTGTGAGTAAATGACAGAATAATAATTTTTGGTTGAATTATCCCTTAAAGGCGCTCTATGTAAGATTTTTACTTTAATAAAGAATAAAAATACCCCGATGTTTGCAGATATTTAGGAAACATGCTAAGTTCACCTACTTGTTTCTCTGAAAGACAATGCTACAGCCAGATATTCTGCTTTGAAATGTGCGTCCCGTGTCGAAATGTCTTTTTTTTTTTTTTAGTTTTGGTCTGTGCGAAACCGTGTGCTGCCAGTTTATCCAATAGTATTCCGACATCACAGGTTGCCAATTGGCGGAAAACAGCGCGTATTGCAACCATGGAAACCAGCAAACAAACTTGCAGATTCTACCTGACTTAAAAAGCCTCTGAATCCATCTAAATATCTCTATGAACAACAGCATATTAAAACAGATAAATTAACTCATCAGCTAACAGTGTGTAAGTCTCCTCAGCTTTCATTGTCAATTGCGCTCCCTATTGTTGCTGGCAACCCGCGTCTTTGAACGAAGGGGCGGGCAAACAATATTTTGAATTTGGACTGCAGTACCTATTTTGAACAATGGGTGTCATTAATACATAGAGCCCCTTTAAAGGTGCAGTAAGCGATTTCATACATACTTGTAGCCAATCAGCAGTAAGGGGTGTATGCACTCATGAAGGGGGAGGAGAGAAAGCTCAGTGCACAAGATAGAAATTAGCAGAATGACTATATAAAGAGAGAGTTGGCAGAGAAAATACAAAAAAGTTCCCGTTATATTGATCGCTATAACCCCTTAATCTTGTCACAGTTGTAATATATTAGCTGCTTGGATTATCGTGTTATGTAAGGAGCTGTTCATGAAAACAGTGATTGATTGTTGGGATAGAAGGGATGTCTTTGCCAATCGAGGCGCAGAGGAGCTAAATAACAATAAGACATTCGACCTGAATTATTATAGTAACACATTGCTTTCACTTATTGATGACACCATACCCTTGGGCAGCAGGCACAGCAGATTCCGCCTCAGTTGTTGCCTTTGTTGCATAGCGTGTATACGTGAATGTGGGGTGGGTGGTGTGATCCTTTTGGGTGGGGGCATGTTGTTTTGTTGATTTAAAAAATAAACAGCGTTTACCAGATATCGCTTACTGCACCTTTAAAGGTGCCATAGAACTTTTTTAAAAAAGATGTAATATAAGTCTAAGGTGTCCCCTGAATGTGTCTGTGAAGGTTCAGCTCAAAATATCCCATAGATTTTTTTTAATTCATTTTTTTACTTGCCTATTTTGGGGCATCATTATAAATGAGCCAATTCGGGGCTACTGGCCCTTTAATTCTCGTGCTCCACACCCCAAGAGCTCGCGCTTGCCTTGAACAGTGCATAAACAAAGTTTACACAGCTAATATAACCCTCAAATGGATCTTTACAAAGTGTTAGTCATGTATGCGTCAGATTATGTGAGTATTGTATACTGTTATATTTACATTTGATTCTGAATGAGTTTGAGGCTGTGCTCCGTGGCTAACGGCTAATGCTACACTGTTGGAGAGATTTATAAAGAATGAAGTTGTTTATGAATTATACAGACTGCAGTGTTTAAAAATGAAAATAGCGACGGCTCTTGTCTCCGTGAATACAGTAATAAACAATGGTAACTTTAACCACATATAACAGTACATTAGCAACATGCTAACGAAACATTTAGAAAGACAATTTACAAATATTACTAAAAATATCATATCATGGATCATGTCAGTTATTATTGCTCCATCTGCCATTTTTCGCTATTGTTCTTGCTTGCTTACCTAGTCTGTTGATTCAGCTGTGCAGATCCAGACGTTACTGGCTGCCCTTGTCTAATGCCTTTCATAATGTTGGGAACATGAGCTGGCATATGCAAATATTGGGGCGTACACCCCGACTGTTACGTAAGAGTCGGTGTTATGTTGAGATTCTCCTGTTCTTCGGAGGTCTTTTAAACAAATGAGATTTATATAAGAAGGAGGAAACAATGGAGTTTGAGACTCACTGTATGTCATTTCCATGTACTGAACTCTTGTTATTTGACTATGCCAAGATAAATTAAATTTTTCATTCGAGGGCACCTTTAAGTTACGTTAAGCCACGGTCACACATTTCTACAGGCACTGGAACAGTCGTAATATATGACGTCACAGTCTCTTGTGTCTTTAAAAATATAATTATATATTATATATTATAATATTATATATTATATTATTATAATATAATTATATATATAAATATAATTCAACATCTAATACATCTAACATCTAATACATCCAAAATGTAACAATATGCAATCTACTCCACTTTACTTCAACGCTGCAATTCTTCAGATTTAAAGGGAACCTATAATGGCCCTTTTACAGGATGAAAGTTTCTGGTGTCCCCAGAATGTGTCTGTTAAGTTTCAGCTCAAAATACCCTACAGATAATTTATTACAGCTTGTCAAATTTGCCCCTATTTTGGTCTGAGCAAAAACATGCCGTTTTTGTGTGTTCCTTTAAATGCAAATGAGCTGCTGCTCCTGGCAGCTTTCCAGAAGAGGGCGGAGCTTTAACAGCTCGTGCTTCAGTTGCTCAACAACAACAATGCTGGAGAATCTCACGCAGTCAAAATGAGGATTGTCAGTAACGGTGTTCAGCCTTACATTGTTAAAACTGGAGTCGGACACTGATGGAGAGACTCAGTAAGAAGTTACAACTTGTAGAATGCATCTGGACATTTCTGAACGATTTTAGTGGATACATTTATGTAGTTGCTGTGGAGTTGATTCAACTCATCGACTAGCATGTGCCGTCATGTTAATCACTTGTGCAAATCCAGCATTGAATTGACCCTCATTTGTGAAGCAGTCCAGTGTAAAATGACAGCATGGTGGTGAAAAAGTGAAATCATAATCAACTATCCCTTTGAAGCTTGTGTTATTTTAATTCAGCCAAGAGGTCACAATGTGAAGTGTCAATATTCTATTGGTCACAAGTTTTCACATGGTATGAATTTGCAGGGTAGAGTTCACTAAACATGAACTTTAGAACGCAGTGAAATTCACATGAGCTTGCGTTTTCTTATCTCCCGCATTTGAATGCCTGTGAATGTAAGTCAATGGAAGGAAGAGTATAGTGTGACCACCCTTTAGGCATTAAAGTCAGCATAAAACAGAAGTTGCTATATCCAAGTGAAATGGCTTCTCGAAAAAGACAAAAATGTAGGCTGGGACTTGATTTAGTCAATCAGGAATTGATTGGATAGTTGATTGCTACTGTTATGATCTCATGCGAGCCAGTAAACTCATTATCGGAGAAGAGATGCCGCTGCAAGAGGGAGGAGAAGTTATTTCGATCAAAGATTATAAGGGCACATGAATGTGAAATAAAAGGATGTGTACGGATAAATAATTGTCAATTTTTGATTTCTTGGTGATTTTAAGAGTTTAAAAGTCTGAGAATGTGAACACCTCAGGATACAATTGACATCTTGTTATTCAGACAAAACATGAACGCCTCACATGATTCAGCTATGTGAAGCAGAATTTTAGACCAATGGGATTCACTGTGGGTGTGGCTACCCACAACCACACAGAAATAGAAACCTTCATACTCAGTGCATTGAGCTCAGTGTAAAATTTATCCAAGATGAAATCTGTAAATGAATGAAATTCAAAGGTTTTGGAACATAGCTAACATCAATGAAAACGCCATGTTCTGTGTATAGACTGAAAGACTTCGCAATCTCATGTCCCAGTCCCATGTGTTGTGGTTAGCGTAGACTCTGGGGTCTGGGAATCGCTAATAGGCACTAATGCTGACATGACCCCCTGTAGAGCAGGCGGACTTTACAAGCGACTGTGCTGCTTGGTAAACAGAGCCAGATGCACCTCACAAAGCAAACACGGCTCATAAAGAAGTGCAGGAAAGAGGTAATTAGTACAAAATGGCGAGTCATGTCCGGCAGCACGGAGTAAAACGCGACAGGAGAGAACGCCGCTCTCACGCAGTCTCACCCTGGGAACCGTAGATGTTGCAGAAAAAGATCAAAGGTCATTATTGTTTGGCTCCTAATAAAATCACAGGACAACACAGAATTATCGCTGGCTTTCTAAACAGCTTCTTTGTTATTTGCATAGCATGTTGTGTTGTACAGCATGTACTACAAGTACAGGACCAGCAGTTCCAGATGTTTGTACCCAACAAACTGTTGGGCATTTATGATTCAGCTTATGCACTTACTCAACAATGTGCCTTTGAACAATTTGTAAAAGCTGCCAAAACATCTGGGAAAAAAAACAAAAAAAAACATCAAAATAAATGCTTGAGCCAGGGCAGCAGTGTTGACTGGCCTGTACTCTGCGGCACTGTAAACAAGATACTATATTAAGTGGCCTTAACTACTATGTACTTACATTTAAATTAATAATTTGATACAATGCACTTATTGTGTACATAGATGTTTTTACATTGTACTAATATTTTAAAAACGTTACCCTCAGTTTCCGGTTTTATTTTGTAGAAACCATGGAAACAGCAAAGACACTTTAATATATTACATGTTTTAATAGACAAGGGAACAACTTTTTTGATAGACAGAAAACAAATTATTGTTATATAGCTCAACACATTTAGTCTTATAGTTTAAATCTAATTTTCTTGATGTTTTGCGAGTCTCATGCTTTACCATGCCTCAGAGAAAAACACTATTTTGTAAAGTCGCTAACATAGCATAATCAGATGCAGCTTTATTTTTATTAACAGTAATACAGAATTTTCTCCATCACACAATATGTTTTAAAATTAATTGCCATTTATCAACACAAGCCATCAGGCATTTAACATGATATTCTAAAATCAATCATCTTACTGCAGTGTACAACAGTGTCTCACAGCAGCCGCCGAGCGAACGCACACAGTAACGTTACAAGATCATTTTCAACACACTCAAATGTATCTAATATGATAAACATCGCTGTGTTACTCATGACCGGAAAAGCGGAAGCTCCCACAACACTCAGTCCTGCTCTGCTTCATACTACAGTAACGTTATTAATCACATCCATGAACATGATTTCCTCCCGAATCCTATCCCGATTATTTTCCACCGTCCGTTGAGGTGAAGACCACATGTCCAAAGATTCCGCGCTCAAACTTGGCGTCATCAAGCTCTGCCTTTGTTTTGAATAGGCCTCTAGCGACCTCTAGCAGACAGAAAATCGTACATATTGGTTCTTTTAATGTTCAAAAAACACATTATTTTTCACATACTGCACATTCTTGGAGTACTTTTATTCCCAGTCTGTGTGAAACACTCTGAATGAGTTCTAGTTTCTCCAAAGCCCCTCTTTCTGAAAAGCCCAGAGTGCTCTGACTGGCCAGCTGACCCAGTGCATTGTAATTGGCCAAACACCTCAAACATGTGTCGGAAATTTAACACCCTTTATCGTAATAGCAAGCTTCAGCTTCCAAGGCTTTTTAATTGTAAACACAAACAGTTAAGCTTTTTAATTGTAAACACAAACAGTTAATGTTGTCGGTTTTACCATACCAGTTTGAGCCTGATCAAGCAGATTGATTGGAAACTTTGCAAGCATGACTTGTCTATAACCAGCGATGTACTCTCCCAGGTTCGAGAATTTCCATAAAATGAACCGTACTTTCATTACTAGCTAACTTTCAGGTTGTAGTGCTCAGGAGCCGCATTCTAGAAAAATTTTAGCCACTGCTTCATAAGTTCATCCATTTTTGGAAGGTTGTACAAATAGGTTTTGCTTTTGCAACAGCATCTCCATGGTGACAACACTACAATTCTCTGGAGCATCACCTTCTTTCTTTGCATATGTCTTTGGGATGGGCATTATGCTAATATTTCACATTGTGACATAGAGGTTTGCGGAAGTAAATCAAAGCGTTTTAGGCAGGTCTGGAGTAGCAAACACCTCAACACAATTCTTCTTGGATACATGGTGAAGAAAATATGGAATAGGATGAACTGACATAAGCATTTGTTTACTATTGTTCTGATTGGTGGGATAATATGAACATACTCCACTCAAACGTTTTTTTGTTTTTTTGTGTTTTTTTATGGAACTCCATGCAGAGGAATGCACAGAAAGGGATGATAATGAAGCAAGAACAAAAGAAGCAAGAACACAATTCGAATGTTCCAGATGAATAGGACCATATTTCAAACTATCACCATACAGAAGGGACTTTTCACTCAAAACAAGGGGTGTGAAGACATCAGCATCCTAACCATATTCAAGAGCACACAACATGTTTTACGGGTCACTGTGCACAAGCTCTGTATGGACTGTGCTTCAAATAAGAACCTCCCTCTCTACCCTCTTTACATCCCGAATTGCACTGCAGGGAAGCACCATTCGGCAAAAGATCTGCCTTCAGCAGGGGTGCTAAACAAAGAATACATGCCTCATATTGTTGGGTAGTAAGTAATATATGCACTTTGTTCCAAAACCTAGAGCATTTTAAAATATAAAAGGCGCACACCCATCGTGAATCTGTTTTATGAGATGGCCAGTATAATTATGTCTGAAATAAGGTCCTGTTCAACAGAATTATGCAGCCATTATACCTCAATTTGGACAAATTCTAGGTAGCATCACATATATACGTTGTGGAGAAGGCCACACTCTAAAAAATGCTGGGTTAAAAACAACCCAAGTTGGGTTGAAAATGGACAAACCCAGCAATTGGGTTGTTTTAACCCAGCAGTTGGGTTAAATGTTTGCCCAACCTGCTGGGTAGTTTTACTTAACTCAACTATTGTTTAAAAATTACAGTATTGCTTACTTAAAATGAACCCAAAATATCTTGAAAATTAACATTTATTAATATGTTTAATAAATTAACATTTTAATTTCATTTTAGATTCATTTTAAGTCAGCCATATAGTCATTTTCAAACAATAGTTGGGTTAAATAAAACTACCCAGCAGGTTGGGCAAACATTTAACCCAACAGTTGGGTTAAAACAACCCAATCGCTGGGTTTGTCCATTTTCAACCCAACTTGGGTTGTTTTTAACCCAGCATTTTTTAGAGTGCATGTATAACCTCATTAAAACTTAACAAATTATCCATTTGCAACTCTATTCATAGGCATACATTGCACAAGCTTAATGAAAATAATAATCCAAGATGGCGGATGAGGCAAGAGAAATTTTAAGATCAAGAGTCCAATGCATCAATAAAAATAGCTTAATATAATTAAAAATGGACTGTTTTTTTTTTTTTTTTACTATTTCCCAATACTTATGCAGTTTTTTGCTTATTATAACTACATTTTTAGCTTGGCAGTTGGGCTAACAACAAACTGCCTATGGAGGATATGCAGCAAGACTGCTTACTAGGTTGCAGCCATTTTATTTGTATAAACTGCAAAGACTTGCAAGTCTTACAAGTTTTTTTAGACTGTTCATAAGTCAGTTACATGAAAATGTAGATTGGTCTAATCTGATAACGAAAAGTAAGACTGATTTACCCCTTGGCTAAATGCTCGTTGATTATACTAGTTCTTAAAACAACATAGTGGCTATGTTTATGCAACCGGCCCAACATCAAAAACATATTTGTTTATTAAAATGATAATTTAGGACACTTATAATAGCATTTATAACATTTTAAGAAATATGATTATTCATAATAACAATCAGCTAAAATTGCCTACATATCATTTTTTCCCTTAAATTGTTGATGAAAGACCAAAATATAAGGTCCGGAGTTTGAATATTAGCCTTCAATGTTCCTGCCGAGGCTTTGCTTAATTGCACAGCCCCATTCACACCCTTTCTCACTATACAGATGCATACTGACCTCTGACCCGTTACTCTTCTCTTTAGGGGCTTTGGTGGAATAAAGGGTGATGGTTAGAATGAGAAGGAAAAGAGAGGGTTAACTTCATTATAAAGTTCTCTAAAAGCATTATCTACACCCCTACACGGTTCCCCACAACAAGAGACAGAAAGAAAGGGGCGAGAGAATGAATGAAATAAATGGACATGAAAGTCTAACTCTCAGTGCCGTTAACACAAAGACATGCTGTGGCATAGCAAGCAATATGTGGATTTGTGCGTGTTTAAGCTATTCTTCACTGATACTTATGGCACTTTTCACGAATAGGGTAAACTCTGGTGTCCAATTACTTATCTTAAAGAAGAGGAGGCACAAATCTTAGGTTTGTTCATCAAGCTAAAGCATTCTGCCCTGTTTACAAAGTTATTATAAGAAAAACTAATATTTTTTTCTTTAATTAATGGGAAATATCATCAGTAGCTACAAAGCAACAAACTAACATTAAATCAATCTTGCATTTATATATGTGAATATATATTATACATTTTGATTTCTTGTCTTGCTAGAAATTAACTTACTTAGACTTTTTAACTTACTTAGACTTTAAATTTTGGTAACAGAGTTGCAGACTGTTTTAAATCTGATATAAAATAAATGTAAAAGGGGACAGCATTTTCTGAAGGTCAAGAATTGACAATTTTTATTGTTAAAAAGTAACATCTGTGCACTGCAAAAATATACCTCTGACTATATATATTTATTTTTTTATTTTTTATTTTTTTCACAAAACTCCAAAAACGCACCTATAAGCTGAAATGAACACTAGTGTCAGTGAAACACCAACCACATTTATTCCTTTTCACAAAAACTATGATTACAGGGGCAGATTATTGATTAATAAAGATTCATTTTCAAGCAGTTCAGTTTTACAATGTTATGCTATGACCTCAAATCACTTTTACCATATTACATGATTTGTATACTAATACGTTTTGACGTTTGCATCACATAACCAGCTCCATAATTTTGCATAAACGTTGCCAAAGGCATGTTTTCCCAATGAGCCTGGGAACTTCAAGTTCATTAAGTATGCTTAAGTAAAATTCAAGTATATTTTTAAGTATACTTTATGTAGTAAGTATACTAATATCAATGTACTAGTAGTATACTTGTACAATACTACTTGGGGCTAAATTGGCCCACTTTTAGTATAATCTTTTAAGTATACTTATGTGTAATTTTAAGTATATTTCTGAGAAGTACATAAAAATTAATCTGAAAGTATACTTCCTTATCACTAAAAGAAGTATACTAATAGCACACTTTAATAAACTATTTTTGTAAGGGTTGCTACTAGAAAAAAAATAATTTTGTAGTGTCTCAGACTCTAATTTGTGCCTTATTCATATAGTGTTATATCAATGAAATATAATTCAAGTCAACTTGCACTTTTTACAATACAGATTGTTTACAATACAGCTTTACAGCGATAAACAGGAAAATAATGATTAATGATGAAAACACTATTCAATTCTGCTGCAAAGAAGCTCTAAAAAAGACAATAGTGTTGTTATTCAGCTGAAGTGAGATATATATATATATATATATATATATATATATATATATATATATATATATATATATAGGGTGAATTCAGGGTGATTCGGACACTTTTTCCCATTGAAATGACTTGGAAAAAGTGCTCCAATCAACCTGAATCTAATCTGCACAGTTTGTTATGACTAACATTTCTTTAAAATATCTTGGAGCTTTGTGCTCATAAGCGCTTCAAACATGGATTCTTATAAGCCTGACCTTGACGAGGAAAGTAACATGAGAAAATAAAAGTAAGTGGATTAAAAGTGTGCATGCTTTGAAGGGGAGGAGAAGTTTAGATCAAATGCGAGGAGGACTAGAGTTCAATCAGCACGGCTCTCTCTGATATGAGCGTGTGTCTGTTTGATGAGGATTTTACTGCAGTGAGTGCAGGATGAGATGTCTTGGCTAAGGGTCGATTCTTCTTGAGTCAAGCTCTCCCTGATGCAGATATAATGCACCAGACACAAATATAAGTTACAAAATTTTGAGAAAATCATGGTGATTGTATAGAAAATAGGTGATTGTATTAGACAACCATGAGATGCAAATGGAAAAGTCTGATGGTTCTCAGTTGTTTCTCCTAAGAAAAAGACCCCAGTTATTTCATTGGTCTCCGCTAAAGTTTTTGAAGAGCTCTCAATAATGTCTCAAACTGATTTGCCAATCAAATGTAAAGTATGTCAGTATGGGCAAATATTTCTCATCAAGTTCAAAGACCAAATTATTGAGATCCTTATATCTGTATGGAATATATAAGGCACAATGGTTGTGTTTGAAGTGAATTCAGTTCTTCCACCTTCTGAATACAGTTTTTACTGATCTCCACTTCATGGTTTTAAAATAGTCTGCTTTGAACTAAATTTTCATGAAACAGAAAAAAAGATTAAAGTATCATCATCAAGCACATTGCACTCTTTTTGCCTTGCTTTTCTCACACATAGGCCTACATATACAGAATTTTTTTGCTATCTCTAGAGACGGTGGAAACGAGAGAGATACGCAGAGAGAGATGTACAGAAAAAGAGGAGGGAGGATCTGGCTAGTTTTCTCTCAGAATGAGCCCCTGAAGGGTGAGCATCAAACCATCATGCTGCAGTCACAAGCTCACATTGCTACTTAACACTTTCAGCATCTCTATTAATAGATTCTGTCATTCATGGCTCAATGTTGTTGCCTTCAATTTAGTTATAACTTTAACTTTTCAATCTCTTCATCAGCAGGAGGAGCTACTGTAGCAAAATTTAGCATACTTTGAACTCCATATAAGAAATAAATTGTCATATATATGAAACCTATTAGAAAATAACAATATTGACATTTCATATGGTGACATATATCTAGCCAATACAATATGTTTACGCATTGTATAATCAATTTTTTACACAAAAATTAAAAAAAGTCTAAGGTGTCCCCTGAATGTGTCTGTGAAGTTTCAGCTCAAAATACCCCATAGATTTTTTTAATTCATTTTTTTAATTGCCTATTTTGGGGCATCATTATAAATGAGCCGATTCAGGGCTACTGGCCCTTTAATTCTCCTGCTCCACGCCCACGGAGCTCGCGCTTGCCTTGAACAGTGCATAAACAAAGTTTACACAGCTAATATAACCCTCGAATGGATCTTTAAAAAATGTTCGTCATGCATGCGGCATGAATGCATCGGATTATGTGAGTATTGTATACTGTTATATTGTTTACATTTGATTCTGAATGAATTTGAGGCTATGCTCTGTGGCTAACGGCTAATGCTACACTGTTGGAGAGATTTATAAAGAATGAAGTTGTGTTTATGAATTATACAGACTGCAAGTGTTTAAAAAATGAAAATAACGACAGTCTTGTCTCCGTGAATACAATAAGAAACGATGGTAACTTTAACCACATTTAACAGTACATTAGCATCATGCTAATGAAACATTTAGAAAGACAATTTACAAATATCACAAAAAATATCATGTTATCATGGATCATGTCAGTTATTATTGCTCCATCTGCCATTTTTCGCTGTTGTTCTTGCTTGCTTACCTAGTCTGATGATTCACCTGTGCAGATCCAGACATTCTGCCTGCTCTTGTCTAATGCCTTTCATAATGTTGGGAACATGGGCTGGCATATGCAAATATTGGGGGCGTACGCTCCGACTGTTACGGTGTTATGTTGAGATTCGCCTGTTCTTCGGAGGTCTTTTAAACAATTGAGATTTATATAAGAAGGAGGAAACAATGGAGTTTGAGACTCACTGTATGTCATTTCCATGTACTGAACTCTCGTTATTTGACTATGCCAAGATAAATTCAGTTTTTCATTCGAGGGCACCTTTAAATGTATTTTTTTTAACACTTTTAAAAACCTTATTCATCAATGACCCACATATAATTTATACAATTATTTAGACATTACATATAATGGGGATATTCTTGTTGTGAGGCAACAATATTTAATTTCATATTTCTGTTATGCAAACTGCATCAAGGGGTTGTTTTTTTTTTTTTGAGACAGGATGAGTCTTTCAAAAACCTTCATGGCCACTGGGTTTAGAAAAAAGTGCACATATTGTATATATTTATGACCTTTATAATGTGCATGCTTATGGATAAAAGTATTGGGAAACCTGACCGTTACACCAACAAGGACTGTAATGACATCACATTGCAGCTATAACAATTTTCACCCTTATGGGATGGGTTTCTACAAGGTTTTGAAGTGTTTCTGTGGGAAATTTTGCTCATTCATCCAATAAGAGCATTTGTGGGAACTGACACTGGATGGGAAGGCTTGGCTCGCTATCTCCATTCCAGTTTATCCCAAAGGTGTTGGATGGGGTTGAGGTCAGGGCTCTATGCGGGCCAGTGAAGTTCTTCCACACCAAACTCATCCAACCATGTCTTTATGGATCTTGACAGAATATCATGACAGAATAGAAAAGGCCTTCACCAAACTGTTTCCACAAAGGTGGAAGCATAGCATTGTCCAATATGTACTGGTATGCTGAAGCATTAAGATTCCCTTCACTGGAAGTAATGGGCCTAGCCCAACCCCTGAAAAACAGCCCCATATTCTTATCCCTCCTCCACCAAATTTTACCGTTGGCACAACACAGTCAGGCAGACAACGTTCTCCTGGCATCGGCCCAAGCCAGATTTGCCCATCACATTGCCAAACAGAGAAGTGTGATTCATCACTCTACAGAACAGGTTTCCACTGCTCCAGAGTCCAGTGGTGGTGTGTTTTACACCATCTGACGCTTGGTATTGTACTTGGTGATGTGAGGCCATAGAAACCATTCCATGAAACTCCTGGCGCACAGTTTTTGTGCTGATGTTAATGCCAGTGGATGTTTGGAACTCTTCAGCGATGGAATCAGCAAAGCGTTACTGGCGACTCTTACTCACCGTACACCTCAACACTCGGTGACCGCGCTTTGTGACTTTACGGGGTCTTCCGCTTCTTGGCTAAGTCACTACTGTTCCTAAAGGTTCCCAATTTCCAATAATGCCACTTGTAGTTGACCATGGAATATGTAGCAGGGATGAAATTTTACAAAGTGACGCATTGCAAAACTGGCATCCTATCACAATACTACACTTGAATTCACTGAGCTGTTCAAAACAACCCTTTTTTTCCACAAAATTTGTAATGCAGGCTACATTGCTAGGTGCTTGATTTTTGAATCATTCCCTGTGGCAACGGGTCTGATTGAAATATCTGAATTCAGTTAAGAGGTTTTGTCCATATAGTGTGTATAAGTTCTACAAAGAACTTATCTCCAAAATACATTGTTTTTATGTATGGGTTTGTTATAGACATAATTATATATATATATATATATATATATATATATATATATATATATATATATATATATATATATATATATATATATTGAACAAAAGACTGAAAAAGGAAATGTACTGGAGAAGATTTCTATGTCAAAGAGGTAATCATCACGGACCAATGGTACTTCAAAGGTGTTTACCAGCTGGAGCAAACTTTTCCGGAAAATTCACTTTGGTGAGCTGTTTTGAACTCCTGAAATGAACCAAATGAATTCTGTTTTGGCCTGATTTTGTTCAAAATGATCTCACACCAGTTTATTCTTCGATTCCACTTAAAGTATATCGGGGTGCTTGTGTGTTTTTGAGCGAGATGAGAAACACAGTTTGATTTTAAGTCAAGATAAGGATGTCAAGTCAAGATGTCTTTTCTTTGCACTTCCACACCGCTGACCCCCTTGCCACCCAGTGCCGCCTATGTTTCTAAAACCAGACGATGACACCGTTTACAGCCCTTTGTTGTTGTTTTTTCCCGTCGCTTCTTCTTTCTTTTGTTGATCCCTCTCTCTTGCTCTCTCTGGAGAGACTTTGGTACTGGAGATTAGAGAAGGGTGCTGCCTAGCAACTAGAATCAAAATGGAAGAGCCCTCCGTGTCTAAACGCCTGACCTAGATAACACAGCGTCTGTGATCACACTTTGTGACAACCTCCGATGAAAGGCCTCGACGAGCGCCAGTCACTTTGTCACCCCGACAAACACTTGCCGTCACTATGTGCTCACGTCACTTTGAAGAGAGGAGGAGGAAAAAGTTACCTCGGATCAATCGAGCACAGTCACTACTGACTCTGTACTCCTGAGGGCAACATGTAAAATGTGGAGAAGTCGACAAACAATATCTCATGCTGATATTAAAATGAAGCTGGCTGTTAAATACTAAAATAGAACAAGCGTTCTTTTCAGAGACTAGGAGAAGGGAAGACGTAAGGATGAGTACTTGAGTACTTGAGTATGCTGCAAATCTCTTGACAACCGCTGGCATCTCTTCTGCTATTTATTGCAGCCTCTGAAAGGCATGATGAAACAGACTGGAAATTTACGCTAAGCTTTATGTTCTGTTTAATACCATTTTTCACAGTGACTGAGAAGGGGAAAGGCTGATGTTTTAAGACCTAAATCTCTGATTTAGTGGGTTTCATATGTCTGGAGATCATGCAAATCATGACCCATTAGCTTTCATATTTTCTTCAATTCCTTCCTTTGAATGACACAAACTACTTAATATCATGGACTGTAAAGCAAGAAATATGCTCACAGTCAGTATGCAATTACAGATGGGAATGCATAGCAAGTGCCCCTTTTTAAATTCTCAACGCATTCCTTAGTTACTGTGGAGGTAACAAACCTCAGTACTCAAGGGGGCGATAGAGTTACCTGAAATGTCTGCACCATTAAACCAGAAGTGTTATTCAGTTCAGTAGCTATAAAAATGCCAACATTCTAGTTAATGCTAAATTTTCTCAACTTTTTCTTCTGTAAATTGTAGAATAAAAAAATATAAAAATGTTTTGCAATCCAAGTCTGTGTGCAAGTCATGTGACTGAAAACTATGAATTAATGATGTTAGCTAAAAAAAGAAAAGTCATCTCAGAGGAACAGCAAGTTATTTAATTTTGATGATAAGTTATTTCTTTGGAATATGAATTATGGGTTTCCTCACAACCCAAAGACATGCAGGTCAGGTAAACTGGTGACACTAAATTGTAGATTCCCTGCCTTTAGCCCAAGACACCCGCATCTAGGGCTGGGCGATATATCGCATGCGATTGTCACGCGCATTTCGTCAGTAAAGCCGGTTCCTTGATTACTGCTAAATCACCATCACCTGCTTTCAAATGGAGCGGCATTTAATAGACAGAGCCGTAGTTCACTGATAAGCCACGCAATATCGCGTTCATTATCGCAGATGAATTGCCTTCGATAATGAACGCAATATTGCGTAGCTTGTCAGTGAACTATGGCTCTGTCTATTAAATGCCGCTCCATTTGAAAGCAGGTGATGGTGATTTAGCGGTAATCAGGGAACCGGCTTTACTGACGAAATGCGCGTGACAAAAGCATTCGATATATCGCCCAGCCCTACCCGCATCCCTGTGACCCTACATAGGACATGCAGTTTGGAGAGGGAATGGATGGATGAATTGTGAGCATTAAGACAGAGAAAGTTTCCATTATAGCGCCCCTTGTGGCAATTAGCTGAGAGTGCACCATATACTTGCATTTTGAATTGTGTTCTGTTTTGGGCCTTTGTTTTGGTGAATTTTGAAGTGCATAGGGTCAAATCCAAGAGTGTCTCCAAGCTATACAGTATGCAGTGAAATCAAACTGCCAAGTGCAGGTTTTATGGGTTTGCAGTGGCTTAATAAACCCATGACAGTGTTACTCTGAGAGCAGAAGTTGGCTCAAAATGAGTTCAGAACTTCATATTTGATTACAAAACAGAAGCACTGAACACTTGAACAAGCACAAAGACAGAACCAATGAGGTTGATGGGTAATGGTCTGTAAAATTCAATGTGCTCCTGAAGTTTCTTTACTGTAGTTATTTTTTTAAACATATTTTGGGGTCTTTCGTTAACATAAACTTTGACAAAGTCTGCACTGTTTCAGTATTTTGGAATCTGGGTAGACTTCATGTTATTCTGTGAATCTCAGTGTTTGTTTAAAAAATATTTTTTGGATATTTCATGCATATTTTCCTCATCGTAAGGACGGAGACCCCCCTTTTTTAAACCTGAACTTTGGCTGTTCCACCTTTGGCAGCTTCAGAGATTAACAGTCAGAAGGTTATGTTTTGTTTGGGTGTGCGTTGTGGTTACTATGTACTGTATATGTGCATGTGTGTGTGTGTGTGTGAAATCACTGGCGATGATATGCAAAACATGCAATGAAAAGTGTGTTTCTATCAAATCTATTCATTCAGTTTGTGCAAATGATAAATTCAGTGTGTGAGATACAAATCACAACCAATTTTACTTCTTTAATGTTACATATTTCCAATCGAAATCAACCAGAAAATACACACCACAATGGAGGAAGGTAGTTGGAGCACTGCAAAAATAATTTTCTTACACTGTAAACCTGAACAGTACTACTAACTTATAAAGATTGAGTACACTGCAATTAAAGATTGTTAAATCATTGTTGCAACTTAAAACAATTCTGAACGAGGAGTTGTTATTTTTGAGTGTTATTTTGTGTGCTTTTGTGTTTCTGTGATGTTGAAGTTTTGTAGGGTTATCATCGTGGTAAAGAGTAGGGCATGTGCATAGATCGAGAATGGGCTGCAAAACTTCAAGACTATAGTGGACTTCAGTGGGGTACAACAGGTTGAAGGTCCAAATTACAGTTTCAGTGTAGCTTTAAAGCGTTCTAGACAATCCCAGTTGACGAATAAGGGTCTTATCTAGTGAAACGTCTGTCATTTTCTTAAAAGAAAAAAAAAAAGTATATATTTTTTAACCACAAATGCTTGTCTTGCACTAGCCATGCAATGTGCCACGAATTATGTAATAATGTTGGAAGGGTACCGACCCTACAAGGCTCGTGTCTACAAAGCGAACGTGCAAAGACTAAGGCAAATGTGTGGCGCATCACAGAACAGTTGAAGATGCGCATTTGTGGTTAAAAAGTATATACATTTTAATTTTTTTTTTAAGAAAACGACAGATCGTTTCACTACACAAGACCCTTATTCCTCGTCTGGGATCGTGCTTT